>NW_009605278.1:21345-28762 GCF_000690535.1 Cariama cristata
GCTCTAGCTCTGTTTCCCAGGAAACGAATCAGAGTGGAATGAAAAGGGGTCTAAAGCTCGTAGATCTGGTGCAGAAAAAGTGAAGGCAGGTCTAAAAACTGTCTTTTAAGGCAATGACTGCTAAGGACCTCTTACAAAGCTGTGGTGTGAGAGTTTTTTGGGCAGTGGAGTCTGAGTAAAAGGGGAGCCTTTTGGTGGGTCTGCAGTGTGCAAAGCTGGAAAAATTGTCATCTGGGCAATTCTGCAACCTTTACTCACAGTTACTCAAGGAGGCTGTATTAATTTAGACAATCCATCCCCAAGAGAACCACAAATAGCTCCTGGGGTTGTCAGATTGCTTTTGATGAAGTGGCTGCAAAGGTGCCTTGGAAGTCCCTGGGTTTCTGCCACGGTTTCTGCCACCTGGGCTGGAAGCACGGGCAGACGCAGTTTCCCTCTGCACAGGCGCGCAGCTGTCGCCCTGCCGCGTGGTAGGCGCGTGCATGCCACCTCTGCAGGTGCTGCTCTTTGAGGGGAAGAAGAACTATAAAACCCTCAGCCTAGTATGTCCTCACCTACCTTCTAAGCTGTCCCATTATTTATTTGTGGGAAAACATTTGACTTGAGAGCACTGGATTTATGAAATAAAAGCAAAGTATTCAAGTATTGCATTTTTGTCAGTTTGTAATGATAAAGCTTCCCGATGTTACTAGTAAACTACAGTGTTACATTGTGGTACTGCAGTTATTAAAATTAGACTAACGCTGTCTTCCTATGGGTAGGGAGATTAGAGTAACACATGCACCAATTTGGCAAAACCCCCACATTAACTATTTTGCTCTTGCTTTCTCTGGAAAGTTCATATAGCCTGGCCATGACTGTGTATTTTTTAATTTGATACCTTCTTTAAGGCCTCTTTTGTCTTCCCTTAAAAGTAGGGCTTCCATACGTCTCCCTCGTGTGACCTTAACTTTGCGTGCTGCTGATAATGAATTTGAACTAGAGCTGGTTGAGAATTTTCCATCAGAATGGATTTCAACTAGAAATGTCTGTAAAACAAATTTATCAAAAAAAAATTTACCAATTTTTTTCCCCCAAAATACCTCTTCTAATAGGAAAATCTAAGCAGTCTATTCTGTTGTGTTTATTTCAACCTGATTGGCAGTATTTTTAGTTTACGAAATTGGTCTCAAGGATTTTATCTTTAAGTTAGCTGAAAAAGCAAAACCAAAACTCTCGAAACTGTATGACATGCTGAAACTATTCTTGATAACAAGTGATAATTTTTGCAAAACTGTTTTTCCCCAAAAAAAAATTTCTTCAAAAATAGCTGAGTTCTCTATGTGAGTGACAGATGTAAGTACATTTTGCCTGTGTTTCTAAAGACTGTTCCAAAAAAAGAATGTGCTTACAGGTCTTTGGTCAAGTGTTGAGATACTCCTGTCCTCCTGTTGTGAAAGGGACAAATACGTTACTCAACACTTGTCATATTAAGAAATAGCAAGCAAGGGAACATCATTTATTTTAAAAAGAAAGACGCAACTTTTTCTAGTTCAGTAAGGCCTGGAGCTTGATGTTAGCTTAAATACAACCAGGAGATGATAGAAGTCACAGGAACAAATGGGAGTGTGGTTTTGTCATACAGCAGTACTAAGGAGCATTAGAAAATATTGGTAACCAAGACTGTGAAAGATCAAAAAAAAGTTAAGATGTTTGTACTTTTATTTTATACAGTTATATCCAATTTCAAAGTTTGGTCTTTCTTCTTTCAGAATGATCAGTCTATGCAAGATATGCAGATAATGGGAGGAGATGATCTCTCAAAGCTGACTGGGAAGGTTTGTTAATTTTAAATTTAAGAAATGAAATATATCCACTAAAAACACTTGAGAAAAGCTGTGTAATTTTGCACAGAGACTGTCAGATACTAATACTGGAATCAAATACATTTATTAATCTCTTACTAAATTGCTGTAATGCCATTCCTTCCAGATTGCAGATGCCCAAAAAGGTCAGAATGTTGCCCCTGCGTCTTAGTGTAGGGATTTCCCAATAGTTATACACATACCGTCAGTGAGATTGTGGGCAAAATTTGTGCTGCAATGCTTCCCCTGAGCTTGTTTATGTCTTGGAGACTTGTTTTTTCTGCTTTTGACGGGTGCATGCAAGCAAACTACACATTGAGTATCCCTGTTGAATTCTGTGTATGAGGAATTTAATACAACTTTGCTTACTGCACAAGGTTCAATTGTGGAACCTTTCACTCAGATAATCAAATGGGATTTTTTTATTTCAATATCAGGCTGGCTGTATGACTGAATTAGCTTTGCACTGTGCTTGCACGTTGTGGTATTGAAAGAGACTGGTTTGAATCAGTGAAAAGGCTATTTTCATCCAACCATGGTAATACAAAGCAGTACTTTGAAGAGGAAGGCAGGCTGATTTCATTAGGCAAATGGTCTATGTGGAAAATGATCAGAAATGGATTCTTTACTTATGCATTAAGGCAACATAATACTTATCTTGTTATTTGTACTGTACAAGCAGTTACTCTTTTATTAGCTGGCACTAAGTAATAGCAGTTTCTTCAAAGCACTCAAATGTAGCACTAGAAAACTCATAAATGTTTTGTTGTAATACAGCAGGCAAGAAAAAGAGGAGAAAAATTTAACTATTTAATATTAAATAGGTTTTGATGCAACTAGAACTTAAATGAAAAAAATAGTGTTAGAATATTTTAGTGGTACCTATGTCCTCAATTTGCACTTCTAAATACTCCTGCAGGGTGTTTATTTCCAAATTATCACTAAAGCATTAATCATGTTCTTGGGAAATACTAATTCATTTGCTACTTTCTAATATTAAAACACTGGAGCTACCTGTTTCTCTATGATGATTTTGCATATGTTTCTCTACCTCACAGGCAGAACTGGCAGTGCACCTATTCATCTTACCTAACATTTGTCCAAACACTTCCTAAGCTTCCAGGCCCATCTCCCTTTGCCCATTTTCCAGTCCCATATTTTCTTGATGAATGGTTTCAGACATAATCTTTCTGGTATCATTTGAATTCACTGGGGCAAAACATTATTTTCTTTCGCAGGACTTTTGTGTATTGGTGTGTGTCCACATGTGTATGAGAGAGAAGGAAAATTTAAGCCCAAGTAGTTCTGCTCTTTCCAAAAATGAAGTAAATTATTTTCTTATACTGACAATCCCAGTGACATTTTTCTCATTGGCACAGCCCTCCTGTTCCCAGGCATGGAACAGGACATAAAATTTGGCTGTTGGAAGGTTATGAGATACTTGGAGAGAAGACTGAATAGCAATGTAGTTTAAAATTGCTGGGTAAGGAGGCTGGGATCTTGGGTAGGTGTGAAGGGGCTGTTTTGGGAATGGAGGCGGTTGCTGATCAGGAAGGGGGCCCAGTGCTGGAAGTTGGGTGTGGAGAGGCCGAAGTGGAGCAGGAAGGGAGGGCTGGGACTGCCAGGGCAGCAGACTTGATGAAAGGGCACATTTGGTGGTTGTTTGTATTTGGCGGAGGGGGTTGGACTAGATGATCTCCAGAGGTCCCTTCCAACCCTGATGGTTCTGTGACTCTGTGATTCTGTGTGGCTGTCTGTGACACAGCTGATGTATGAATAATTCAAAAGCATTTTCACTCTGAGAGAATGGGGTTTCCTTAAGACTTATTTTACTAATTGAAAAGCTGGGACACAAAGCTTGAGCTCATATGTTCATACTTACACGTCTATAGTTGGATATATGAAGGAGTGGCCTTATGTCCATGGATGCCAACTCTTCCATCTGTTGTTGACTTAAGCAATTAGTGCAAGTATTCAGCACATTTTACTAATCAGCCATTTGTGGACTGATTCAGAGCCTCCTACAGTCAATGTAAATCTTTCCTTGAAGTGTTTTTTAGTACCTTAGTTTAGCTGCTGGCTTTTAAAACTGCTGGTTTTAGTAACCATTCTAAGTCACTGAGTGAATTAGTGAAAGATTTACTGATAGAATTCAACTTCCCTGCTTTTGAGCAAGCTGGGTGCTTCCTCTGCCTGCTTGGAGTACTTATTAAGAAAATATTGTAATTATATTGAAAAATTATGCCAGGTTAAGTCCCATTAATTTAATGATCATTGAAGGTGTTTTCAAAAGTGCCAGCATGGGTTCGGAATGCAAGTTCCACTAAGTTTCTGTAAAGTTCAAAAGCATCAACAGTGTAAACAGTTTTGAAACCTGCAGACAAAAGATTCTGAGATTTTGATCTTAAAGTGCTCTTCATTAAGTAATAATACCTGGAACCTTGGCTAGCCTGTAATCTTAGTGAATGACTAAATAATTTCCAGCGTTACTTATTATTGGAAAAAAGATTACTGAGTATACTGGTGAACATGCTGTTCTGTAGCAATATTTTCTTCTGAGAAAGCTTAAAGAAAGCAAAAAAATTTAAAAGCTAATTAAAAAAAGGCTGTTAAGCTCCTCAGAAGGAAGAATATCTCCTCTGGACTTCTCTACAATATGCTTTTGTTTATAAAAAACTTATAAGCCTGGGAAAAATGTATAATGACCCAAACCATGAAAAAAAGAAATATTATGAGAGAGAGGAGAGCTAGCATACAGACCCAAACTGTTACCTGAAGAAAATTATCCACAATTTGAAATTCTTCTTCTGTGAAGAAGGTCACAGAGGCAAGAATGAAGATTTCCATGGCATGAATCATTAATAAAGGTACTTGAAGAATGAGTCCTGATATAGCTTAAGACTCTAATGCTTTGTAACTATTCATTTCTATGCAGAAAAAAAATTTCAAAATCTCTCCTTTAATGATGTAAGTGGTGAATGTAAAATTTGTCAGTAGCTGATTTCATAGTTACATAGCTGCTTAGTTTTCAATTACTTTAAAGCTGAAATACTCATTTGGGTAAAAGTTATCATTAATGTTTGTAAAGAGGAATAAATTTTGAAAATGGGGAGATAATTAATAGCTGTCCAGAAAACTAGAGCCACTGTTTCAAAGCAAGATGGCTATGAAAATGTATGTAGATGAGGTGAAAGAACAAATAATATAGCCCTGTTTAGTATTAATACTGTAATCAGACTGCATAATACTGTAAAAATTCGTAACATATTTTAAAGTATTTGTGACATTTAAACAAAGTAAATTTAAAAACATAGAAACTTCAGTAAATTCAGCTGTACCAGAGTTGTGAGTTACCACTGCCATTTACCTCTTATACTTCTATGTGTGTATATTTTGTCCCAAGAGCTTTGGAGCTGATTATGTAGTCCAAAGTCTGTACTGACAGGAATCATTCTGCATGTCACTCCATATGTAATATGTCCTGTAACCTTTCAAAAAAGCTCCTATACCACTTTGACTTGTCTCCTTGGAAATAAGACAAGTTAGACAAAATCACAAACTTAGAGTTTATATCATTTTGCATGTAAGTACTTATTACAGTTGTATAATGTATTTGACGTCAAAATTAGATCCATACACTTTTGTCATTATCATTATTTCTACATAACATTGAATGTGAACAAAATTAATCATTCTTATTTGTTAGGTTAATAAGAACTTCTAATTAAAATAAAGTAGTTATGTAGTTAGTATGATACAATTATGGAGCCAGTGAATTTCTGATATTCCATCTGTCTGTAATATGGATCAATGCTCATGTTCCTTATGAAGGACTATTATCCTTGTTCATATTAAGTACATCTAGTTGACAGCCAGTGGTTTTGGCATTTTCAGGGAAGTGTAGAAGGTAATAAATAGCAATCAAGAAAAAAAGAAACTTAATAGTTAATGTCTTGCATTCTCTCTGCACTTCATTGCATTAGCTTGAGCACTCTGTCACTACTCTGATGCTCTCCTAAAACAACTGATCAGCTCATATCAAAAAGAGGTTTCACTCAGAGGAAGATACTCACCATGCAGCACTCCTCACTTCCCTCTGGCAGGATTTGTGCTGTAAAATCTCCAAACGTCCTTTATATGTCTCACCTAAATCAATTTATCCACTGCCTACCATTTTCTTGCCCCACTTGTCATATGGGAAGATGTTCCAGAAACATAATGCAATCTCACTTTCTTATGCCTCTCATTTCTTCTCTTATTTTACTGAATCATTGTCTCTGCATGTCATAGGTTCTAACAACAGTTCTGAGAGCTGTTTCTCTAGCATTCTTCTAAATATGTTAGCATTTCAGTATTTAATAAACCATACATGTGACAGCTGTGTAATACAAAGTTTTATTCTCTAGATTTAAAATACATATTGTCCTTTCCTTCACCATTCCGAGTTTCTTTGTCAGAATTCTCTTGGTTCTATATTTATTGGTTTTTTTCTCCTTCAGTATTCACTGCCTTGACTAAGGTTGTGCTTTCTCTCCCTGTATGCATTCCTTTCTAGAATAATGCCATAAATTTGCAGAAAAAATAATGGCATTCTCTTTAGAACATTTATGTACATGAGAGACTATTTATATGACAGTAAAGGTAAGGAAAATCCCCTATACAGTTCTGCAGTCATCATGTCCTTCACTCATCTCAACATCTTACTATATTCCTATCCGATGTGCAGCCTTGCCTTTTTCTTCTTTTCAAAGTTTGATTTTATGTTCTTGAAGCATTCCCCATCTTCAGTACCTCTACTTAACTGCCATCTTTAGTCACTTTTGTTGTTCTGCGTTTTTTCTTAATCAGATTTTATACTCTCTACTCTTCTGACAGTTGCCACCCTTAACTGCTTTTTCTACAGCAAAAGACACTATTTTTTTTCTTCCTCAAAGCCAACCACCTTTCTTTGCACTTCCTTCTTAGGTAATCTGTTCTACTGTTCATCATTATTTTCTTTTTTTGTTGTTGTTCTGGAGGAAGGAGAGTACAAAGAAAACTTCCCAGCCTGCCTATCCCATTTTCCACATGGGCTCTGCTCACCCACTGTCTGTCTGCTTCTACATCATATGTGTTCATAATTCTGTTGATTTCACCTGTGTCCAGAAAATCCTCTTCCAATTCCAGATGATCAGAAAATTATACTTTTTCCTTCAAGTAAGAGAATGGAGACAGTGATCCATTCCTGTATTACCTTGAGATTGATTATGGTAATTTGCTCTACTTCTTACGCACAACAGAAGCATACTGTAAAGATGGCTGCAAGCAGAACACATGTGTGTACAGCATTCAACACAATGAGCTCTAAGAACAAAACATCAGTGAAAGCATATCATCGTACCCTCCATTATGTCCCCCACTCTGTTAACTCTTGGAGATATTGAACTAGTTTTACAGACTTTAAGTAGCTGGAGTCTGTATATGTAGACTCTTAACACACTAACCAAGTTGCTCCCATCAGCAGCTGACACTGACCAAATTGAGTGTCTAAAAAAATAATGGTTTTGAGATATGCTATCTGTCCTTTCAGGAAT
>NW_009605278.1:28793-71610 GCF_000690535.1 Cariama cristata
ATTTTTTTTTCCTGCAGTACAGTTATTTGGCCTGATCACAAACAGAGCTTTGTTTAGAGATTCCCATATTTTAAGGTCCGAAAGCACCATTATGTTCTTGTCTGAACTTCTGGGTAATTAGATTGAAGGGTCTCAAATTATAATTTCTTCACTGTGCCTACAGTTTCTCTTTTGAGCTACCAACTATTTTGATTTAAAGACTTGATGGAGAAGTCTCTGTATTTCAGGCATGTTTTACCAACAGTCAAGTGTCATCACTGCTAAAATGGTGAACCTCCTTTTCTCTTCTGAATTTTGATAGCTTTTTGCCTTTCACTGTTGCCTTTTTTAATACCTTTGCATACTGGCTTGAGCAGCTTGCCATTATCAAATTTATATTGCCATATGGTTGCATACTTGCCTATCATCCAGTCATTACTTAAGATTCTTTTAGATAAACTAATACATTGGGAGCCTGCTGTAAAGTACTGGCATACTGTAGAATGTAAATGAGACAAGGTTTGAAGGTAGACTAATAACAGGAAATTAATACTAGGCAATTGATAAAGTTGGAAGAAACAAAATTTCAAGTACACAGATCCTTCTGTTGGTCTGAACAGAATCAGCAAACTTCCAGCTAAGTACAGATTGGGAGAAACTCTTAATTTTAACCTAATGTGTTAATCAGACAATTTGGGAGAAAAAAGTGATTACTCTACATGATCACCTGCCCTATGACCAAAGGGGCAGATAAAAATGTTAAGAATTTCTCTGCGCTAAAATAAGAGCAAATTATCAGTGGTGGAACACTGATAAATGAGTTGGAGGTCAGCTGCAGTGGAAGATTATAATACACCATGAAGCCAGTATTTTATTGAGTCCATGATTTCTAGTGCATACAGCAGTTCTGAATTTTTGTTCCCAGGCTCAGCTGTTGAAAGTATTTTGTGGTCTCTTTGAGGTTGCGGGCTGAAAGGTCAAAGTTCTTTTGTGAAAAATGTTCTCCCACTGGGAACTGGGCTGTTAATTAAATAAAAGCTATTACTTCCTGCTACAAACCTTACTTCGCTGTAAGGTGTTTTTTCCAGGTCTCAAATCATTCTTCTTTTCTCAGTCTTAAGTTCTTTCTGTGTTGTTTTTTTTTTTTTTACGGCTTTTTTGTTTTTAAAATGTGTGTGCATGATATTCTACTGATCCTATGCTGAAACAGTTAAGGAGAAAATACCCTCTTTGTGTACCTACTTGATTTTTTTGCTATACATGCAAGGGCTGTGTTTATCCTCTTAGCTGTAGTATTGCATTAAGTATGGTTATTTATTTGATTACTTAAGTAGAGTTTCTGCTTTCCAGGAAATACTCCTCCTTTCTAAATTAGCAACTTAGCATTTTACTTTGTTAAAAGACAGCCTTTCCCTCAAACTGTTATTCAGTGCTGATTTCAAAGCACTGCTATTTCATAGCAATTTTTCCATTGAACAGAAATTGGAATTCTGGAAATGGAATTTGAATTCTGAATGGAACGTAAAATCAAAATCTAGAAAAAATTGTTATTCTTTTCCAGGAAGGTGAAAAATAGTTTCCATAGCACTTACTACTGTCAGGCAGGAGGCATACGTGATCTCATTACTCTGCTTGGTCTTGGTAGCTGGCATTGTTCCATTTATTACTGACCTGTGGGAAGGTAAACAATAGAAATGTATTGACTCAGTGCCAGAGTATTTTTCAGCTTATTATAAGTCAGGATTTTTCTTACATGTATTGTAATTTTGGACTCAATGATCTTAAAGGTCCTTTCCAACCTGAATGATTCTGTAACAACCTACTTTCTTGCCACATATAAGCTCATGTGGCTTTGAAAGCAGTAAACTGCATATTTTCAATTTTTGCAGGTTTACAGTCCATTATTAAAAATTTTAAAATTCATAGATACATTGAAATTTATTATAAAAGTGAAGATGTATCTCTTTAACATGAGAGACAAATTCACATGGAATGCAGGGAATATAAATTATTTCTTCTTCATTTTACATAGTACTAATATTGTCAAAAACCTCCTGCTTTTTCCAGATATCTCAAGACATGCTGCTATGAACCATTTCTACTACTGTCTAAAAAAGGATATGAGAGCACAAATTTTGGTTTTGTATAGATCCAGTTCACACCGCAAATATTATTTCTGCACAGTGCAAATGTCCATGTGCAGAGTCACAAGTTGTGTGCACCCCGATCACTCAAAACTGGAGAATTTTAAACTTCACATCACCCCTTTGCATTTAAAACCACAGTTAGAGTACAATTTTAGGGCCAGTACTCTTTAACGTTTTTATAAATCATCTGGATGCAGGAATCAAATGTACATTAAGTAAATTTGCCAGTGACACTAAACCACGAGGAGCTGTGGACTCCCTTGAGGGTAGAGAGGCCTTACAGAGAGATCTGCATAGACGAGAGAGCTGGGCAATCTCCAACCGTATGAAATTTAACAAGAGCAAGTGCCGGATTCTCCCACCTAGGATGGGGTAATCATGGTTATACATACAAATTGGGGAACGAGAGGCTGGAGAGCAGACCCATGGAAAGAGATGTGGGGGTTTGGGTTGATGGCAAGTTGAACATGAGTCAACAGTGTGTCCTGGAAGCCAAAAGTGCCAACCATGTCCTGGGGTGCGTCAAGCACAGCATAGCCAGCCAACCAAGGGAGGTGATTGTCCCACTCTGCACTGCACTGGTGTGTACTGTGTGCAGTTTTGGGCACCTCAATGCAAGAAGGTCATCAAACTATTGGAGTGTGTCCAGAGGAGGGCAGCCAAGACGGTGAAAGGTCTCGAGGGCAAGACTGATGAGGAGCAGCTAAGGTCACTTGGCTTGTTCAGCTTGGAGAAGAGAAGGCTGAGGGGCAACCACGTCGAAGTCTACAACTGCCTCATAGAAGGCAGCAGAGAGGGAGGTGCTGATCTCCTCTCTTTGGTGACCAGCAATAGGACACAGGGAAATGCAATGAAGCTGCATCAGAGGAAGTTCAGATGGGACATTAGGAAAAGGTTCTTCACGGAGAGAGTGGTCAGTCACTGGAACAGGCTCCCCAGGGCAGTGGTCATGGCACCAAGCCTGTCAGAGTTCAAGGACCATCTGGATGACACTCTTAGTCATATGGTTTAGTTTTAGCTAGTCCTGCAAGGAGCAGGGAGTTGGACTTGATGACCCTTACGAGTCCCTTCCAACTTGAGATATTCTATGATTCTATATTGCACCAGCCTACTTCCTGGTAGAAACAGCTACTTGGTAGAAACAGCCGTAAACACAGGATGACTCACAGTCATCCATATCTGTCAGCTCCCAACCATCCCTCTGATCCATCAGCAATGAAAGCTGCTTATTCTCTTGCAACAACTCACTGGAAAGGTGTTTCAGTCTCTCAGAGTTGAGCCACTGCCCCTTCTTTATTTGGACTATATAAGAAATCTTTCCAGGACATATTTTAAAAAACTGTTCTCTGTGTCTCACTGTAAGATACATTAGCACCATTATTAGGTTTCTGGACATACTTCACAGACTGTACTGATGAAGATGGCTCTACTCAGAAATTAAGCCATCTTCAGTCTAGTCAACGTGTCAGTAAATATTCCTATTTCCTGTTCTCCAAGCTCCAAAAATAGAAAATATCAAATGCATGCCAGAAGGGCAGATTACTTTTCATGTCGTTTCCTCCTCTGCAGTTGCCTCAGATATATCTGAAAGGACAAAACAGTTTTGATGTATGTGGTACAGGAGCTTCAAACAACATATACTTGAAAAAAGATCTTTTCTTCAGCATCCTTTATCTTCCTGTCGTTTGTCCAGCTACCAGTTTTGCTGTAGCACCACAAGCTGATGGGTTTCACCAGTCTCCTGCCCACCAGCTGGCAGGTGGATTTCATGGTGAAGCTGAATAAGCCCTTTCACGTAACTGGGACCTGTTGCAAGATATGCTGGATGCAGCCAGCTGTGCATTTAGGATAATGGTGACATTACTGATAATGTACCAATTTGTTGTATCCATTGCAATTTTATATCTTCTATCCATCTGCTCAAGGATAAGCTAATCTATTTCAAACAGCTTTAGTTACACATGACCACTATCTCATCTTGGATACTGTATATCAAAACATTCCCTGGCAGTTTGTTCCTCTGCTACTCTTCTGTGCCATCCGTTTTCTGGAACCCTTCTATCAATAGCCTGCTTCAACAGGAGAAAGGTAGGGGATAGGCAGCAATACAGACAGTTTCCCAGCACATCATGCCATTTTATAGGAGATGGTTTCTGGTACCAGAGGATGGCAAACCATTTTGAATGCTTTCAGTCAGAAGCAAAAGTTAAGTATGATGACTTTAGCCATAGTAACCCTGCCTCATCAAAACAGGGATTAATGTATCACTCTCAATGATCAGGATGCCTGCTTATTTATATATATAAAGTGTTTTCATATCTAAACATTTTATAGTGGCTTTTCTACTACAAAGTCCTTACATACAGGATTTCTCCATAGCACAGAAAATCTTCTTCAATGTTTCAGAAATAGTGAGAATGTGCACAATACAAAACAGAATCTGTGTGTCCTGACCTAGACAACAGCCTGATTAAAGGGACTTTTAAAGGGCCAAATCTCCCAATGTATATCATTTGCAGCTATTGGACTCCTTGACTCTGAGGAGAAGAGGCAAGAATAACAGAATGCTTGTCAGACAATTTCAGAGTCCACAAATATTCTTCCTTCTCAAGTTAGTCAATAAATATGAGATCTTACACTTCAGCTGAAGTCATGCGCAGGTGACTATCATTCTTGTGGCCAGACAAACCCTTCAGGCATGTCTGGATCCACGTTAATCTTCTTTCCTTCATATAAGTCATTTGTGATAAGGAAATGTAGACAAGATGAAATTTCTATTAGGCGGTTGGAAAGCTCTTCTCAAGAAACAGTTAATTATGCTTCACTGTCAGACTGGATGCATTAAAGCATGTTCTCCAGGGACTATACAATATTTAATTCATGATTGAAAAGGTGGAATTAGCATTTAATGCTAGTGATACTACCTGGAAAAATACTACAAGATAGTATTATGATCTTATGAAAGTATTTTAAGAATTTTATTCAAAGAATGACATGTAATGACAATAAGGATGAATACTAACTTCTGTGTTTATATAGAAGTAATCTTTTGCATAAACGCAAGTGAAGAAGGACTGACTAAGCAACAGTTCTGAATCGGAGACAATAGGTGGATCACAAGTTGCACATGAGACAACAGCGTGCCTTTATAAAAGATGTAACTGTTGCACTGGAATATACAGAAAGGAGGATTATTTGTAAAACGTACGAAGCGGTTCTTTTAATCTTCTCGACACTGGAAAAGGCTTCTCTTTGGTTTGGGGCACCACAACTAGAGAAGGATTCTGGCCAACTGGACAGGTTCCAGAGGAGGACAAAAGAATGATCAGAAAGCTAGAAAATACAACTTGAGAGAAAATATTTAAATAAATAGGGGTTGTTTAATCTGAAGAAGAGGAAACTGAGGAAATACACCTGTCTTCAAATATAGAAGAAGTTAAAAAGAGAAGAAAATAAAGCTTTTTCTATGTCCACTGCAAAACAAGTTCAGGCCAAATAGCAACAGAAGTTTTCTAACTATATTTTTGCTCTTAGATAATGATGCACTGAGACACATTGCATGGCGAAGTTCTGAAGTATCTGTGAGGGATAGTTTTAAGCTGATTCTTCATGCCAACAGAATATTCTTGATGATCTTTCATGGTCTCCTCAGCCCCATTTTCTATTAATGTCTATGATTTTTTTTCTCACAAGTTAATTAGTAACCTCTGCTCCTCCCTATTGGTTTAAACCCAATTCCATGGCCAGGGAGGCTGCTGTCCCCTCATTCTGTCTAATTTTATGATTTCCACTTGCAAGTAAGCAAAAGAATACCTGTTGCTGCTCATGATAGGATAGCTGAAGCAGCTGTGGTAGCAAAGAAACATAGTCATCTATCAACGAAATGTCCCAGAACTATGATTTTCTCTCAGTCTGTCACGGCCCTGTGTGCACTAATAGGTTTTAATGGCCATGACCTGTGTCACTTGGGGCCCCTACCCACACCTGTGGGCACAGGAGCCTCAGTTCAGCTCAACCCTTGGCCTTTAGTCCATGCCTGAGCTATTCTGTATGGGTACGGATCTTCAGCTCAGCTACAGCCATGCCTGTACATTACTACAGATGTTGATGCAAACCCTGACTCACAGACTGACTTCCCAGTTTAACCTCGGACCTGTCTCATCACTGTGGACCTGCCTGGAGATTGGTGAGCTGTGCTCGGTCATGGTTACTGTCGCTGGACCTGACCCAGCCTGTGGATTGACATCCCAACTCGACCTCAGATCTGCCTCATCACCATGAACTCACCTGATGGTATGCACTCTTGGTTGAACAAGTCTCAGATGTGCCCGCTGGCCTCGCTGGGGCACTGTGGGGCTGGACCCTGGCTGGCGAGGCCCCTGCACTGACAGCTGTGTTACTGTGCTCAGCTCATGGCTGCCCTTCACTCGGGGAGCAGCCAGCCTTTGCTGCACCCTGACGCAGTCTGCTAGTGCAGGACTTTGCAGCCATCTGCCATGTCAGTTTTGGTATGTCCAATCTCATGCTGTAGCTGCTGGACAGGTCTTGTCACTAGAAGATCTGTGCTTTTTCTTTGGGAGGAAAGTTCTTGTCAACAGTGTGAAGAGCAGCAAGAGATGCAGAAAACTGGCAGAACGGGTCAGGATGTCAGGCTGATGTCAGGTCAGCCTCTCTTACCAGCTACCGCTTGCACTCATCCTGGACTGTTTGCTGGTGCTAAAGGAGTTCATTTCCATCTTTAGTTCTGGTGAGGTTCTTTCCTTGTCAGCTCTTCTGCTCTCTCCCTATATCATATACATATATGTGTGTGTATGTATGTATATATACACACATAAATATTTACATATATCACCAGTTGTGCAAGTTCCCTGGGGGATGGTTAAATCATTACTCCTGCACATAATCTTCAGGTGTTCACTGACTGAATCAAGTGATTTGCTTATGTCTCAGACCCAGGTGTC
Organism: Cariama cristata; assembly: GCF_000690535.1. Lineage (NCBI taxonomy): Eukaryota > Metazoa > Chordata > Aves > Cariamiformes > Cariamidae > Cariama > Cariama cristata. The sequence continues at coordinate 35,881 of NW_009605278.1, forward strand.
CTGGGCTGGTTCTTTGGAAGTGTTTTTCCTAGTTATGGCTTCATCCAGGAAGCCAGATGAGAGCCAAACCCTTTTTTGGATCCAAATGGCTTCCTTCAAAGAAATGTGTTCCTGCACACCTGTCATAAACTTCTCCTGAACATAGTTTTGTTCTCTTCATCTTATCTACAGGACTGACATGCTTCCATTCTTTCCTGAAGGAAAAAATTTCTAGAGAAAGGGTGTCTTTGGACTTTTGTTGTTAAGAGGCCTTTGACTTTTTACCTCCACAGGACTGGGTCTTTCAGATCCAGAGTTGTTTGTGTCAGCAGCTGAGAAGTTGAAAGTCAGGAATGAAACCATCAGTGAAACCTGTTATGAAAACACCAAAAAGGAGCCACCCTTCAAGGTTAATACACATTCCACTGGAGCTCAGTCTAAATTAGTGGCTTTCTTGAGTGATATCTCCATTGCTGACATCTGCTGAACTACTCCGAGGAGTTCTCTCCACACCTTTACCAGGTGTTTTGCCATTTCAGAAGCATCCAGGTATAATACAGTGTGTGGTAATATGTTTCTGCAGTGGTTGATGCATGAAGCATGCTATGTCTCCCTACCAAGCACTGTGATTGTTAGGAGGAACTGCAGTATGAATATAAATATGGATAATCTATATTAATATTTCTATTTTGAAGATTAAAGAAAGATTTACATATCAGTTAATGAAACTGTCAAAGGTGTGCTGTTTATGAGCACACTCCCTTCACACACTCCTTCTCCATGGTGTTTGAGCTTTCTCACAACTCTCAACCTTGGGATTCTGTGATGGAAAAGGAAGGTAGACAGTCTCCACGTTATGTATGTAGCAAAACCAACAAGCCTGATAGAAAGGAAGTGAAATGTAAGCTAGTCTGATGAATACTGCATGAATACAAAACTACCTGTCTCAAGGTTTTGCGGGACATACAATGTGCACATGCATGTAAGATGTATACATAGATAGATAGGTAGATACAGGTATTTGTGAAATAACTTTCAGCTGGCTATTGCAGGTTTCACCTGAGAAAGTAGATCTTAATGCAAGATTGTAAGAGTCCATCCTTTTGAACATGCATATGATAATGCCCACTAATAAATAGGGCTTTTTTTCTTATAATAAGGATATTACTTCTTACTATTGCTTTTAATAGAAGAACAGAAGTCACCTTAGATATTGTAATTCCTGGACCAGTGATGAACCATTGCAGCAAAAAGATCAGCCTGTGTGATCACGCTGTCGTAAGGCTTGATGTCACTGCTCTTGACTGGACCACTCCCCAGCTCTTCAAGCAATACTACTGATTTCAGCAGCTGTATTTGAAGAGAAAGGGAGTGCTTCACAGTATGAGAATGGGTGGTACAACTTGGCCTGTAATCCTTTACTGTGAGGTTTCTGGGGGGTGGGGGGAGGGAGGAAGAGCAATTATTTCAGAGTAAGAATATTATTGGTGTAGTCTCATATTATCACTGGAAATAGTATTTTAGTGAACTATAGGGTATACTGTAGTACACGGCTAGACACACTGGAATGAAGTGAAGCTCATCCCATTTGGATTTCTTCCATCTAATTTTATTTTCCGAAGCTATATCTGTTCTTGCACAAAGAGGGTAATCTGGACAGAGCTGAATAAAATCATAGCCCCTGACTGCAGGGCTTGCTCTTACGTCTGGCTCTTTTTCAGGGAACAAAAATGAAACAGGAAACTCCTTGTGTCCTGCCATGTTGTACATACGCACATGGACCTATCTATCTTCATTTCACTTTTTCAAACATTTGTTTCTTTTAGTTTGTGAATATTGTGTAATTGTATTCCTTTTTATTTGTTTCTTTCAGAACGTTCTAATTGTGGAGGTAAGTTGGGTGCTTATGTCATATTGTACTTGGATAAAGTCACATAGTGAAGTTGTGATTGTGTGTTCAGTTTCTATAACCCATCTGTGTTTATACTTCTTTAGCTGAGAGGTGGTAAAAAGGGAGAGGGGTTGATTTGCTTAGTGACCTCTCAGTCTTTTTGCAGTTGCATGACGGATCAAACTATGTTGCTGTGGCTCTAATTGGTACTCTGCCTTGTGATACCCAGGAGTCTGTTTCTGTGTCATTTGATTTGTTCTTTCTGTGGTTTCATCAACTCCTGTTCTGCAAGTTGTTCTGTTCCTTGGAGGACAATGAATCAACTGCAGTGATGCCCTGCACTTCTCAGTTGCATGACTTTGAAATAGTAGCATAGCCCTGCACATGCTTTACAACTGCAGGGTTGTTCACATGCTGGTTGAGAATGTCAGTCATTCTCTCAAGTCCCTGTGGCTCCTGCTTGTTAGCATTGCATCCTGCAGTGTCCCCTGAGGAGGGCCCATTACAGATATGCTGCTGATGTAAATCAACAGTGTTCAGTTGTAGAGGCAAAGAATGTGTCACCTCACTGGTGCTGCAAATTCTCTCTTAATTAATGTAGGTGATTCTCTTTTAAAATGTTGGAAAAGCAACTGGGATGGTTAGAGAGCACGTCAGGATCTGACTGGCATTTCAGGCCCAGTCTGCTTGTGTGGGAAGTAAGCTGGACAGTGTAACGAAGGAAATGTATAAATGCTGGAATGTCTTTTCTTAGCAAAGGAGGGAAGGAAAGTCATCAGCCACAGAGATGGCCTGTTACCTGAATGGTTGTTAACTACCTGAATAGCAGTGCTAACTGCTGTAACAGAAGTTAAAAACATCCACAGCAAATTTTGTTAATGCTATTAGATAGCTGGGGAGCAGAGACAAGGTGTTGCTAATGAAAAATCCACACCCACAGAGTTCAAAATCAACAGGTGCTCTCCGTGTCATGGTCAGTTTTGTAGCCAACTATCTACTGATCTCATTCAGATCAAGTTGGGTACAGCAGCTCTGGAGAATACTCATTTGTACTGGACTGATAAAACAGGAAATAGGGCAGATTTAGCCCTGACTTGGAGAGATGTTGACATATTGTAGTCTTGAGCATGTGAAAAGTCTGATCCCTGCATCCTTGCAGTGCCCAGTAAAGTCATCTCCAGTCCTGTGTTGGATCCCAAGCACTAGAAACATAGCTGTTTTCCAGGGGAAGTGGACAGTCCTTTAACTGATTATTTTATGAGTAGAAAGTGCTTGCTTCAAAGAGTGTGAGCTCAGTTATAACCTTTTTTGGATATGGCTCACAATACATTGGGAAAAATACATCATTTCCACAAAATGAGAGGTGGAACTGCTCAGTCATTGTCCAGATTTCCTCTTTTCAGCTTTCCTTTGTTTTTTACTTACTCTGTTTTTCATGTTTTGTAAGGATATTGTTGGAACTGGAAGGACTATGAAGGTTCTGCTTAATAATATAGAAAAGTACAAGCCAAAAATGATTAAAGTGGCAAGGTGAGTAAAATGATCTCAAAACTTAGTAATTAATTAGTCTTGCCCAGCATATTTTCTGGTGGAGGTTCCCATTCCAAGTTCTTGCTTTAATTCGATGCTGTGGTATCGCATGGGGAGCTCTGCAGAGGAGCTGCCTGAGTCACTAGAGCAGGGTGGAGGAAAGGAAAGGAAATGCTTTTGTATTGTTCTGCAGTGGCAATGACCCTTCAGCCATTTCAAGACTGGCACTGATGGACTTTGGAGGGGAACACACCCATCTCTTCCGTGCTATCAGGACGCTGCCGGGAGGAGAAGCAGAACAAGAACAGTGATTCACATGGCTCAGAAGTTTTTTGATACAGGGAATAGTTTTTATGCATGTTATTCAGGTAAATATCTAGATTTACATGGGTTTTATTTTGTTTTTAATTACAGTTTGTTGGTGAAAAGAACATCTCGGCCTGATGGGTACAGACCAGATTGTAAGTGTTGTTGTGAAAAACTGTACATGACAGTACAAGAAGTTACCACTATTCTACTACTTGCCTTTCATATCATTCTATGGACTGCTAGAAGCATTGTGAAATATCAGTTATCAATGGAACTATGGGATGCAATGGAAGGTTTTGTATAATTGTGGTGTGGGAACTCTAGCCTCCTTATAGTCTGATGTTTTCTGCAGAGTGCTAACTTTATAGGGAAGTTATGAAGGAATTTAATTTTATCCATGAAAGGTGAGTGTTTTATCTTCATTCCCTGACAAACTATATAGAAGAGGAAGTCCCTTTCTTCCTTTTCCTTCCTCATTGCATCCCTTTGGAGGAGCTGCAGGATCCCATCTGAACATGACAGGTGTTTTATTGTGATGTAGTTATTCACAAGTTTTACATGTTTATAACAGAATACAGTTTTTTATTATTTTTTGAAAAGTATTACTGTTTAAAGGGTAAACAATGATATTATAATTAAATCCCACTCCTCAAAAAGCAAAAGATAAATTGGGCTTTTTAAACTTTCTCTTGCTGCTCTGTTTGTGTCACACCAGCACTTCTCTCTGAATTGTTGGTACTTGTACTGTGCTATGATGAAGCCATAAATGGAGCCATGCCAAGCTATTGTCATTTTAGACGTATTAGAATAAATGATGTAATAACAGGTACGTGGCTAAATACTGAAAAGAACAGATCAGTATTTGCTACTGAAGAAGGCTCTGGTCAGCTGAGCTGGGGAGGAAGGTAGAAGGAGAGTAGGCAGGTGAGTACCAGGAGGCAGCATGAAGGGTCTTGATTTGGGATGCAGGAGAGAAGGAAACTTTATGAAGCATCAGTTACTCAATGTTGGGCATGGCCTTGCGGTTTTAGCCCAGTGATCTGAACTGTGACCCAAACATTTTGTTATACAACTTTTTATACAGTGGTATTTTTAACATTTAGAATTTAATGCAGTAAATTAAAGTATGTATTTGACTGCATTCACTAATGTTAAACATATAAAAAATGCAATAAAATTACTTCATGAAGGGTAGCTTAATATTTTTATGTAATAACTTGTAAAATGAAACAGGTTTTATCCTTGTTTATTCATACTGTGATGAATTTTATAAAACATCAGAGATCTCTCTTGTAAATCACTGACAGTGCTGTCATTTCCTCAGCCAAATTTATGATTCCAAAGTGTCTATTACCCACAATTTTTAACAAATGAATAAATTCCTTACTTGAATACCTCTAAATTTTTTTATGCTGACCTATTTTTGTGTCCATAAGGTTGTGTTTTTCTCTAGTTACTTACTGAACAATTTGGAAAGAGTCTAACTGGTTTTATATAGTGCTGACACTGCACAGACCTTCACACTCAAAAAGATAGATGCCTATGCTTAGCTTCAAGTGTGCGAGGTGTATGATTCAGCTACACTGCATGCATTTAGTTTGTTAAGCATGTGCATGAGTCTTCATAAGGTTGGGGCTTTAATGTAAGAAGCATTTGACATGTTTTGGTAGCATAATATGCAAAATAGTTTTTGCTATTCTCAGAAGGAAGTATCTGTGAAAGTTACTTCTGAATTAAAATTGTACATTTTTTTCATCATTAGTGTGATACTGGACAGTTGTCATCACACACATATACCAATGGAGCTTCCAAGCATTGGCAGAATTTTTCAGCTCTGATTTTGGCTTCCTTCTGCCATGTGTCTGTTGTGCCAGTGATAATTGTATACAACTCTCCTACTCTGCACTGATTATTCACATCCCTGTCACAAATAATCTATTAGCAGGAACTGGTTATAGGGCTACTGCTGACCTTGATGTCTCAGAGTCAAAAGGAACATAGCCTCAGCTGACTACATGTATCTATAGTTTGCTTGTCAGAGAAGCAACACGTGAATTTAAGGGCTGTATAATTGCCACTGCTCTTATATTGATGGTGTTTGTTATTTGTCTCAATACAGATTACGGATTTGAAATTCCAGATTTATTTGTGGTAGGTTATGCCTTAGACTACAACGAGCACTTCAGAGATCTGAATGTAAGTGTCTTTAAAAAAATAGTTAAAAAAAATCACTGTTTTCCAGGGTGTCTTAAATACCCCATATTTTGCCTCCTCCCTGGGGCCTTAATGTCATGGTTGGGATCCTTTCAGTGAGTGCAGAACTCCCTGCAAAACCTCAAATAATCCAAAGGAGTCACTGCTCTCTGCTGTGAACGGTTCCTTCCCATCTCTTCCCATCTCTCCTGCTACACTTCCATCTTCTGTGAGCCTAGGACTTCACAGGTCCCCCATTCCCAGTATGTGCAGAGACGACAACAAAAAGTGAAACAGAGCTACAGTTCAGTCAGGTTTGGACTTTCCCTGCTATGTTGCCTGCCCCTTTTCTCAGTGAGATAGTGATGGGAAAAAGGTGCAAGCCTTGCCTTTGCTTCCTGTGGTACTCCCCGGCATGGACCTCAAAGCTGGGAACTGCAAGTGGGAAAACTTGCTGTAGCTAGAAAGTGAAATCAGAATTCAATTCCAGGTCTCTGGAAAGGAAGGAGTAATTACAAGATCACTAGATTAGTCAAGTGAAAGTATTTCTGAACAATTCATTAGTAATTAATAGTGTAATCAACTATGCTGTTGCAATCAGTGTTATATTTTTTTCAGCACATATGTGTTATCAATGATCATGGCAAAGCAAAATACAGAGTCTGAAGCAGTATCATCCTCACCTGAAGATCTGTAAGCTCAGTGAAGCAGAAATTTGACTACACTCCCTCAAGCATCTCCCAGAAGAGTGGTTCAACTGACTTGTGTTTCTTTCAACTCAATATAATAAGGCTTTTACTCTAAAGATACTGATTAATATTTACAGAAGTGACAGCTCTTATCTAAAATGTGAAATAGAGGGCTTTTAAAGTTATTACCTTTTTTGTTAAAATTACCACATAAGATGCCTTTTGACTAATAATTTGTCTGCCTCAAGTCTCATTGTGAATGCATCTTTTCTTTGTTCAGTCCACAATTCCACCCATTGCAATTCATGTACTTCACTGTGTTGTATAAGATCATTCAAAAGTGCCGTTCTGTGCGTGAAGATTATTTTACAGAATTTTATTGACTTCAGCACCCCTTTAGTCTTGGTCAGATATACTGCTGCCAAACTGAAAGCATTATTTTGATTTAATTCCACAATTCAAAAGTTTCAGCTGAAGCTGTATGTTGTATGATAGGACACTTCTAGCAGTTTACTAATGCCTCTTCTGAACACAAGTTTTAACTCTCAGAACATGCTGAATTAGAGTGCTGGTACCAAATGAACCTTTGCAAGACACTTACTCTGAAATTAGAAGGTGCCATGGTTTTGGTATGTCTTGAAGTTATAGATCTAACCTGTTTAATGTGCTGAATTTTAATCAAGGCAAAATAATGCCTGGCAGGTTTCAATTTCTGCGTGGTATCCCCTTACTTCTATAGGACACAAACAAGTACAAGTACAAATAGCGTTCTCCTGTGAGTATATTCTTAATTAACTCTCATTAAGCACAAATTTTAATGCTAGTCAGACAATTATTCAGTTATGATTTGATTTTTGTAGCATGTCTAAGTTGAGACTTTATGTAACGATTTGTCATCTTTAAGAATACAAATCTGACAATGTTGGAGAAGACTTGTGTAAAAAAGGACAAAAAAAAGTGTAGGAAAACATAGTAAACTAGTTAACGCATGAATACTGTAGAGTCTAGAGATTCCTTCCTTCCCTTATACATCATATTTGGAGAAGTTTGTTAATTTACATACTGTATTAAGTGTGAAAAATTTAATTCTGTACCGTATGTAACTATTCTCAACAACTTCCCAAGGGAAGCCAATGCAAAGTAAGTACCTGTATATCGATAGCTTTGCTCTGAACTGTAAGAGGCAGATTGTTATTAGCTTCAGGTTCCTTTAAGCTAATAAATAAACATTAAGAACACTTGTTACATTGCACAGTTGTTTATTTTTCTGCTTCAGCATATTTCACACATACTGTAAAAGCTCTTCACAAATATGCATTTAACTGGTAGTCTAAACATACCTTATGTTATGTATCCTGTGGCTCATAAGCTGTTGTTATTTGGATAAAATCCATTATGTTGATGGAATGGAGAAGATCAAAGAATTATTGTGATTGCTAGAGAAATGCTTTAGCCCTCTCTTCTTTACTCTTTTAACCTGTATTTTTAAAGAGTTCTGTGGAAAACCTTTCCCTCATAGAATAACTTGCTTCTGTTTTAGAGAAGAAAGCACACCCGTACAGTCCCCGGAAGAAGCTGGTGAAAAGAGTTTCATTTCTTTTTCTTTTATGAGAGTGTTAAAATTTTTCTTAATGCTTCTGATTTCTGTGAATTTAGTAATATTGGCACATTGTGTAGGCAGACATGCTTAGGCTTAGGCTTAGTCCAGGAGATCCATTAGGGTATCTCCTTTTTTTCCTTCTTAAAAAGTCACAATTCAATTCACCTTGCTATGATGATCAGCCTTCAGCAACAACAACAAAATGTAGCAAGTGAATTAGCGTAAAATTAGTGTGAAAATACAAAGTACTGTAGGTGCACATAATTCAGACTGTGTTGAAGTTGTTCCACTGGAAGATTCAGATTAAAATCTACATACTTAATAGAAAAGACCAGATTTACAGGAAAGATAAGAAGAACTAGAATGTTTATTCAAATTAATTTCATTTCCTCCTGCCATCCTATTTTTAACACTGTGAAGAAGCACCATAGATATTTCACTAGTGAATTTGGATGTGCAATTACACTGTGAATAAGAGGTGGTCTTCTCTTCTAATGTCGTATTTGAATTTTGTACCTTTATATATCTGAGCATGTCCAGATGTCTCAGTTGCCATCCACATTACTCTTTGCTTAAAGCACTTCCATCTGAAAAATTATTTTTCAATTACTTTAATAGTCAGATTCCAAAATATCATTAGTGTAACTGAGGGAACAAGTAATTATGCATATATGTCTGGTTAATATTGGGTCTAGTTTCTTTGGTGTGCTCAGGAAGTTTAAAAAAAACATACGGTTTTTCTGTAGCTGTCTCCTGGTTCAATAATTATGTTGATTCCATTCCTTTAACTAAAAGGCCACTAAACATTTTTTCAGTTACGGTTGCACTCTATGACTGACAAAGCAATGTATTTTTTTTAAAATTGGTTCAGCAACATCTGTTACTGAAGAAGAGAGGATGTTCTTTACACTCTGTTATTCTTCTGGACATTGTGTTTATGTATTTGTTGGGCATCCATTTTTATCTCAGTTTTTCTTCTGATGCACTCTTACCACCAGCATCCTTTCCCTGCCTGTTGAATACAAATTAACATGGGCAGTAATTTGGTTTAAAGTTACATAAATGTTTAGCAGCCATCACGTTTTAGACTTTACTCAGTTCATTCATGCTTACATCTGGTCCAGTTCCAAAATACCTGAAAGTGATTTTCTGGAGAGAAAGCCAAAGTAGGAAGAATAATTCCTGCAACTTGGTTAACTGAATATCATTTAGGATTCCATGTTACAAACTATAGATATGGTCTGAATATCTAGTAGTTTCTGATTAAAAAATATAATTTAAATAGTCTAAAAGGTCTGTAATTCAAGTATTTTTTTCAATTCAGTTACCTGCTGCATTCTTGTATTTATAGTTGAACAAAATAGAAAATAGTGTTTGGTTTTTTGATTGCTTACTGTTAGTGTTATATTTCCTGACCATATTATGTTAATCCTCAAAGTTTTATTAATAGATTTATATAATGTAAAATTCCAACATTTTTCCCCAAAATACAGTATTAACTTTATGTGATATTCAGCTGCAGAACAGTTTCTGATCTGTGAAAGAATCAAATCATCACAGTTTATACACACTAAAACGCTTGACATGTCATGAGTCATCATTATTGCTCTGTGGTGAGAATAACATTTATTTCATTTTAAAAATTTGAGTTTTAAATTTTAATATTTCTTTCTACTGAAGAAGATAAAGGCCAAATCAGCTTCTCTGCATATGTTTGCATTTTGATCTTCTCATATAAAATAGCAGTGAAAACCCCTATCAAACTTGTTATACATACAGACTGTTATTGATTCTAGCTACCTAGAAAACTTTAATTTTCAGTTTCAGTTAAAAATGAGAATCTCAAAAGAAAAACATTACAGGGTAGCATAGCAAGAGATAGAGAGATCCTTGCCCTTTTGTAAAACCATCACATTTGGGAATGTTTTCCCTTCTCTCACCTTTTTAAATGTTTTCCAAAAACTCCTGATAGTCTACATATAAAGATCTGAGAGGAATGTAGTATCTAAGTATACTGTGAAAGGTATCTTAAATTCTTTTTCTCCTTAGATTGGAGGGAGAAATTTACACATACAAGTTACTGTAGGTGTATGTTACCTCAGTTCAGTCTTCCAAAAGTCAGCACTGGCTGTACTCACCAGAGAGCACAAGGTAACTAAAGAGGATGGGTCAACCCCTCGCTGTGCTGATTTCAGTGGTCCCTGTTTGAACCCTCGTCGATGAGAGAAGCAGTGTTGGGTGCTTTACCCATCCTCTCAGCAAAAGGAAAATAAAGTGGAGGGAAAATAATTTCATACACCTTTCATAATTATTCATCTAAGAGTATATGCCTTCCTCTGGGAAGTCAGCCACACATAGCTATCCCAGTACCTGAACCACCAGTGTTTGTACCACTCGGGAGTGACTGCTGTGTTTGCCAGGGATGTGCAGAGCAGTGAGAACACTGCAACAACACGTGGCCAGCTAGAAAAGATTGATTGCAAGCCATAAACTATACTGTGGGATCATTTTGTGGTGTTAAAAGGATAATTCTTTGTTAGGAAAAAGCAATATTCTGCACTTATCATAAATGACAAGAGGGGAAAGATAACCAAAATAGAGAAGGGAGTGCTAACATACTGAAGAAAGGCTGTCATTTATTTTGCAGAAAGCACAGAGAACACCCAATGGTTTTTAGAAGGGAAAAAGGAGACATCAGTTCTGGGCGAGGCTCTGTAAGCCCCTTCAAGGTTGTCAGCTGTAGTTTGGATACTTATTTGTGCTGTTACCAAGTACTGGCTGACACTACCTTCCTTTCTCTCAATAAACTAGTGCTTGGTTTCTCTGTACCTTCACGTGTGTATCCACAGCGGACCTTTTCACTGTTGCCAGTGGTTGCTTTGGAACACAACAGGAGTTCGAAATCTGCAGAAACTTAGACTCAAATTAGTTTTATACTTGCTGTCACGCCTTGTTCCTTCTGCTGCTGCATGGAGCAAGGAACCACTGACAAACTGCTGGAGTTTGCGGAACAACAATTTATTTGTAATACTAAAGAGAGAAAAAGGTTTGGATACCAGTCAAAGGACTACCTTTAGTTTGTTTCAGGAGTGGCATTAAAGATCTCCCTTTTTCTGTAGCAGAAAGAGACAAAAATGACTTGTAGTATTGTGACCTAGCAGTCTCTCTTAGACTTGCATGATTGGGCCTCTGATAATGGTAAGAAAAATCTAATTTCTAATCATGACACAACATTTCATTACATTAAATCATTACTACACGTGTTCCAAAATCCATTGGTCCTACTGTTAGTAAAGCTTTGTGCACTTGTCAGCACTATTAAGTCATGAGGTTATACAAGGGACAACTCTATTGCTGGAAGGTATATGTTACGCCTTCGTAGCTATTGAATTTGCATAGAACAACATTGAAATTTAGCTAAGATGTTTTGGAAGCTATGCTAGAAAACAGAGTTATCTTGAAGCACCTTTTCTCAGTAATTTTCCATTTTCCTAAACTATTAGAAGTATTAATCTCTTGTCTTCAGGTTGCTTTTATTCTGTTACACCCTATTTTTATGTTGTCTTCTATCCTGGTATCTTTTAATCAAATTCCTGTCAGTCCTGTAGTTTTTAATGATACTCACAAATGTTTGTTGTTTCCCAGGAAAGATAAGCCCTTGCTCTGAAACATTCAAGGGCAGATTTTTGAAGGTGCTTAAGCATCCAAGAAAATTTTATGGGATTTCACCTGCTTGGGTAGGTGCCTAGCTGCATCCTTCAGCGATTATGTACCTTTGAAAATACATTTCTTGCCTAATCTGGATAGACTGGGAAAACATGCCATAAAATAGCTTGGAATGAAATCGAGAGGTATCAGAATGAAAAGGAGAGGCAAGTACAATTGTGTCGTTCTTTGATGTGGGCATGAATATCTCTTTGTCTTTCTGAATCATGCAAGTGTTGTTTGATTGATTGATTTGTTTGGGTTTTCAAGAGAATTATTGTAGTAATGTTTCTGCTTTTTCTTAGGAAATTTGGAATGAGGTGAAACTGCTCAAAATTTAGCTTTTGGAAATAATACCTCAGCATAAACACTAGCACAGAGAGACAAAAAGCAGAGCAGATACAAAGGAATATTCAACAGTAGCATGAGAAGCAGCAGAGTCAAGTAGGGTAAAAAATGAAGTGACAGTAAAAACTTTAACTGCAGAGTATTGATTGGAATGGATCCAGCAGTGAGTGTGCAGGAAGAATATTAAAATCGGTTAAATACGACGTGCTGAATGAGTGCAGAGATGGAAGGCTCTCTGCTGAGAGCCAGTTAGGTCCTGGGCCCATTTGTGCCACATGGGAAAGAAAACCGTAATAAACAGAAATTGTTTATCTTCCTCCGGAAGGCATTTCACATAATAGCATGATGCTATTAACTGCATTCAAGCTTTTAACTACAAACACCCAATTTAAGCTTCCAGTACCATTTTGCCTAAGCTGTATACGAGGCAGTCTTAGGTCTGTAAGGTCAATCTGAATCTCTCCGTGTCTTAAATTTAAGCAGCCACATTAGTCACCTATGTTACTCCATCTGAACAGATCTCAGTGTTGTTCCTAACAGTCTCTCTGTCTTATTTTCTGAGGTTTTTTAGGTCTTCTCATCTCAGGCTTCACCCTATTCCTTAGATCCTTACTTCCATTTCTCCCAGTTCCTCTTAGTACATGTTGGGCAGAAACCAATTTACAAGCTCAGCAGGTGCGGGGAGCAAGGTGAAGGATGATCTGGAGACATGGCACAAACACCGGTGAGTTCACAAGTCGTGGAGAAAACAAACCCCATGAACTGCTGAGACACTCTACTGGGTGGCAGTTACTGGTCTTTCATGGGAGAAAAGTAGAAAATACTTAATTTAAGGGGAAAAAAAGTCTTTGGTTTGTGTCCAAAAGTATCAGAGTGAAGAAGCTAAAACTGGCTTGCGAGGCATGGAGAGGACTCCTTAGGCAGCAGCTGTGGCTGGAGGAGGAATCCAGTCATAGAGATGAAAATCAGAACAACAAACATCCCGCTTTGCTGCAGTATTTCTAGCTCCAGTACTCCGACAAGCACAGAAGAGAGTTTATCTAGGTCAGGTCTGGCACACAACTGATTCTATCAGGCCTCAGCCATATCTTGCAGCAGCCTAGCCAAAATATGCCTCAAAATATTTTGATACGTTCCCCACATGGGTCACAAGCTGGAGTCCAAAGCTAGCAAGTGTTTTCCTGATTATGTTCCATTTATTTATAGAAAAAGAGTCAAATATAAGAACACATTTCCTGTGCAGAAGGGAAGACGGAAGTCAAGGCACATCATGGCACTGCCCCAGCCTGATCTGAAGCCTTCAGTCAGGCACAGATTTACCGGGGGTATTTTCCATCCTTTAAACTGTGTGTAGACTGCCTCAACTTCAGCATTCTCTGAGACATGTAAATTATTTTATGCAGAAGGACAACAGCATTTTGTGAAGTCAAAATAGGTTGTGAAAACTGTATGTAAAGCTACTCACGGCGTTCATCTTCTCTGTATTTGAACAGCAAACTAACGCCATAGCGTTTTGGCCCCATTCCTACAGAGAAACACAGAACAACTGGACACAACTGCTCACACACGCTGAGTTAAGCCTCTACCAAGAGTGGAGCCACGTTTTTTAGTTAGTATACATGTATGCATGAAAATAGTATCATTTTCAATTTGGATGTTATTCTAAACAGTCCTTTAGCCTCCTTTAGTACAATGGCATCAGCCTTAAAAACAGGAATTTTAATTTTTTGTACAACATTTAATACATTACTAAATAGTATGGAAATGTGGTCATGCCATTCATGGTGAGGCTCACCAAGTGTTCATCCATCAATGTCCTCTGGGAGTCATGGCTGTTGAGGTAAATCTTCATTTACCTGAGAAGAGAAAGGCATGTCATAGCTGTACTCAGCCATCATTAAGCAGACTTTCCAAAGTTCATAATAAAAACTTACAAGTCCCATTTCTAGTAAGCAAAAAAGAGCAGAATATAAACTCCTGTTTATGAATCATAACAATCAGCATGGAGCACAGCTACATTTTTATGCTCTGTAGTTCACCTGCTCATAAATGCCAGAGCTTTCTTCCTCGAGGCTCCTCAAGGCCAAACCTGACCTGCCTAAATCCATGGTTTCATCCACGTCGTACCACAGCCATTATCCTGACAGAGCAGGCAGAACCTCTCCATCTTCCACCTTAATTTGCTAAGAGAAACCCTTCCCCAGCCGAAGCACTAAACTATGTAAAATTATTATAAGTTACGCCTTGCAGGAGCGGCCACAGAGTACTAGGTATCAGCTAAGCCTGTCGGGTAACAGACTTGGGTTGAACCGGGATGGGGGTGGTGGCATTTTACCCTGCCATTTTTTGGAAGGGTTGGGTTGGGAGGATGAGAAGGACTCTCACAGTCTCTGGTTTACGCAGCAGCCCGAGCTCCTCGCCAGCAGCACACTGCTCCCTCAGGACTCGGAAACTCTCGTGGCAGAGACGAGATGGCGACGCAGCTACCAATGTCAGCTCCAGCATCCCGCCGAGGTCTCCGGGTATTTTCTGAGCTCAGCTCCCAATGTTAGAGCACATGGGATCGCCGTTTCAAACTGTGAAGATGTAGGAGTTAGCTTTTCACTGAGAACAAGCTCTAAATAAAAAAAAAGTCATCAAGTTACCTTCTTTAAACGTTGCTGCTCTTCTCCCAAGGGTTTGTGCTGCTCTCCCTGACTGCCAGTGCTACCTTTATTCAACTTTTTTTGAGAACCACCCTCTGCAGGCTCTCACTCTTGCCCCCAGACTGCTTTATAAATGTGTATTTTGCAGTCCAAAAATACCATTCCTGACTTACCATTCCCTTGCCAGCCCATGGCTCCAACTGACATAACTGGGTGGGTGGGAAGTTATTTTGAAAATCAAGGAAGTAGGTGATTTCCATGTTTAGGTTTAATCAGAATTATAGTACCAAGATATGTGAAACACTAAGGCAACAAGGCCTGGCTAATGTCCTCTGCTGCTGAAAGGAGCTGCTGCTTTCACTCCTTCAGATCATTTTGATATATAAGGAAATATAATGTCCCAGTAGACAGTCTTGTATTTATCCATAACGTAACTGATAGCTATCAGATAAAGAGCTGCAAACTTATAAACACTTATTTAAGAATTTAGGGTTTAGAGGGGTTTTGACTTTTTAAAAATTTTCCTCTGCCCTTTGCAAAAGCCCTTTGCCAGCGTATTTTCAAAAGTCTTCTAATTAGTCATTCCAGCAAAACAAGCATTTATGATTTGATCTTTTGTCTATAGGTTCATCTGAGGTGAAAAATCCTGGGAAGTTGCCATCAGTCTTCTGAGTTAATTCAACACAAAATCATCATACCAAAATTGCTATAAAAGTTAGTTTTAAAATATGCAATTAAGCATTCATGTGTCACTGTCTGCATTAATTGCTTCCTGAAAGACAAAAAGTAGTTCTTATTTATGTGTAAGATTCTTATAATAATAGTTGTGAGGAGAAATGAGGACATAGAAAAAAAGCTCAAAATAAAAATCAGTATTTTTATCTGTTTTTAATAAAGTCTCAGCTAAAAGGTATTTTTCTATTTCTCATATGCTCAGTTATTTTCCAGAGATCTACCAGAACTTCTGTGTTCAACAATTTAAGTCAGCTGCAGGATTCCTGCTTGATTGCTGATCGAGTGCACTTCATCAGCTCTACTTTATCGACCTTAGAAATCACGGTTAAGGGAATGCTCACAAATACAGTTTTAACTAAGGATGCTCACTTTCCCTCCTTCCAACCAGATTATTTCAAAGGTGGCATCCAGATTGCTCCTCCAAATTAAATTTCTTTTGGCCCTTCCTTGTGCATTCTGCAGCAGGTCCAACCTCGCCTTATTTCTTCCAATACATCTTCTGTGTGTTGATAGTGCATCACAGTGCTCCCATTTAAATGCTGAATTATTTCAGAAACTAGGAAATTGTTTTCTCTCACTCCAGTGATGTTTTATGGCACAATAAGGCAGCCTTAGAGTGAGAACAACTGGCTTTAGAGGAATATCCTTCACCATTTGAGCCCTTCTGGCCATGACAATAGCATAAAATTTACACTGGGCCTCATCTTAGTTCCTGGCCCAGATTTTTGTGGCAATGCCAGAGCTTGCCGATCTGCTTTTGTCAGGGCATTGCAATCAACAGTTACCTCAGCAACCCCGGGTTTGCTTTCCCTGACTCTCTGGAGTGGGCAGGCTCCCGCACAAGCCTTAGGTGCTGCCAAGACCCCATAACCCCCACCTTGCTCCCACCCTCGGTGCTTGTGTCGCACACAAGAGCAGCGTAATGCACGATTACAGTCTGATCCTCATGCTTCTCCTATGAGTTTAAATTATTTGCAATACCTGGAGAAACTTCTAGAAGTCCCGCTTCTGGTTTTAGTCTTCTTCACCTGTGCGCCAGCTCTGTCCTCTTTGTCTCTAAAGATCTCTCAGTCTCTTCAAAAACATGAACTTTTTTTTCCTGACAAAGCCAGATTCTTGGCACATTCTTCCAGCATTCCTTTGAACAGCCAGTCAGCAAACAACAGCGCAAACACTCGCCTGCCCTCTCATTGTTTCCTGACCCTGATTTACGAGAGGTCAGCGTGATAGATGTTTAAACTAACCACAGGCTCAGTTTATGCCAGGCCATTCCATCTGAGCTTTCATGTCATATTAATTACAATTCCTTTAAATCCCATTGCAATTAAAATCAAAAGCAACAGTTGTATGCTTTCAGCACCTTCCACCCAAATATTGCATATCGCTCCAGGCCAGATTCTACCCCTCTCCTTTCTGGATATCATCTTCCCTTCCATTATTCATATTTTCAAATCACTCTTGAAAAACATGGAAGTTCGTCTAATCGAGTGGACATCCAAGTGTAGTGACATCCAAGAGCAAAGTGCTGCTTTACAGAAGAGTGTTACAAGCTGGTGCTTTGCAAACATTTCTAAGCTGGCCTTCACAACATAAATAGATGATGTGGGCAAGCACACAGTCTTAGATTTTATGTTTCGAAAATCAAGAAGTTACAGCCCTGATTTTAGAGATACATGTCAGCTCTACTTTCAAGCTACTAGGGAGTGTGCCACAAGAAATGAAAACAAGGTACTGTAGGAGCCATAGTATCAATGCTTTTTCATATCCAGCAGTGGCACTGCACATGGCAAAGTGTCCTATTTAGCATCAGCACCTTGAGGGGATGCCCTCGTCACAGCACCGGCCAGTTGCGCTGGGGTTTAGCTACTCAACACCAACTCAACTGCTAGATCATACTCTGCTTGCTGCACCTTGGCCTCTTCCTAATAACACCCCCTTTTTCCCTCGCTGTGTTTCTTTTACTGTCTTCCTTTGTCTTTTGTCATCTTTTTAATTCTGCTTTGTCTTAATTTCGCTGGAACTAGCAGCCTTCTGCTGGGCTCTCAGACTCTGGAGGATCTGCTGTACTTCCTTTCTGGTCTCACAGGACTGCTGCTGAAGCCTCTGGCAGAATTTCTTTCTTGTAGCATTTTTTCCCTCAGACTCTACTGAAATCGCTGTTTGACTTTCCAGTAAGAGATTCTGCATTACTACCAGGAGCAGGTGGTTCTTATTTCAGAAATTTCAGTCAAGAAACTGAAGTATGTGACATCTTGCGAATCACAGATTCTTGCTTTCTGTCCTGACATTTCTCTTATCTTTTTGAGTTGAAGGCTGATCCTTAAAATGGATAACTAAGTGAAATTTCATACCATTCCACTACAGCCCAGCCAAATAATATCTAGACAAATGGCTTAGGTAGAGTCACTGCAAAATGCAGAATTAAAAAAGATCACTAGATTTTGGCCTATACAATATTTTGTCATATCATTTTCCAGATGAAATAAAATCACATAGCCTGACAACTCCTAAGTCAGTGTTTAAAATCTCCCTACGTCTGATCTATCAGCATAACCCCATATTTATTTTCATTTTCAAAAAGTTCAACCTGAGATCCTATTTGCCATTTTGCAGCCTTTCTTCACTCCTGCCTGAGAACTGGAGTGCTGGCAACCTCAGCCAGTCACCAGGCGCTTTACCTTGTTCCATGCTGTAGGAAGTCAAACTGAAAATGTACCATCTTCAAGCTTACAATCTGTCCAATGAGAAAAAATGCATAAGGAAAAAAAGCAACAGATCATAGAGAAAAATATTTTTTAAACATACATTACAGAAGGTTATCTATGGCAAGAGAGGATATAGAGTTTAACCATCTAAAATTCAAAACCTGAATGTCTTACACGTTTTAAAACATATCTCTGGGCTCGGACATCTCTGGCCAGGGTCTATCTCTCTATTTGGTGTTATCTGAATTGAGCTAGTTGAAAGGAGATTCTGCTGTCTCCAGATGAGTTCATCCAGTTTCTGTCACTAGCCCATCACATAACAACAATAACTTTACACTTAACTTATGAAGACATGCCAGAGAATCTTCTGCATCTTACTGCAGTCCAGACAGGCTAGAAGGCAATGCAGTGTCCCACAGTAGCCATGGCTGAGCCCATAACAACTGTTTTTTTGTCCTATTTAGTGTCTGAATGTTCTTTATGTTTTCAGTTGTGTGCAACAAGCAAGAGCCTGGAGCTTGTGCACTTGCTATTTGAGCGGCTGTTGATAATGTCAGTGCCACAGAGTTAGAATCATTATCCCTGATAAAAGTAATGTTCTCTTGCTGCCTCCTCAGTGGATCCACTGCGAAAGAGGAGATGGTGTGTTTGCAGGTGCAAGGAGCAATGATTCCCAAGGATACTTTATTCTCTCCCACCTTAAGAAACATGTCCTTGACTCCAGTTGCCTGTCCAGGGGCTCTCACCTCCTTGCTGTGGGTCTGCTCCTCGAGCAGCACATCTACAATCATTGCTCATAGTTTTCTTCTTCACTTCTGACCTAGATTTTTCCTGATTTGGCCTCTGGTGCCTGTGCTCCACTGAATCAGTGTACTCAGCTCATGACTTCCATAAAGTTCAGAACTGGAGTTAAGATGAGTCTTTCATTCTAGTTTTAAACTGTCACTTTAAAAACATTTTAAACTGTTCCTTGTAAAACTCAAGTATTGCTCTTGGGGAAGGAGAAGGAATAGTGCATCTCTCTCAGCAGCTTCCTTACGATGAAGGCTACCAAGGAACAGACTGTTCTATTGATGCTGCATTTCAGCCCAAGCTTCTGGAAAGCCCAGTTATCTCTTAGGGGTCCCACAAAAGCCTCTATTGATTTATTTCTAGCTAATACCACTGCTCCCTCCTCTGATCTGTCTCCTACTTTCAAGATATTTGCTCAGGTTACTCTTCATGCTTTCCTTTGGCTTCCACAATTCTGTTTCAGTTCCGCATCTTTAATCTTTCCTACAAGGTGTTAAGGGATCCTCATTCTCTTTTCAGCATTTTTTGCAAATTCAAGAAATAGCAGTATTCATTCACCTTTTCTGCCCTCTCTGTACTTTGCCTCTGAAGGATCTCACCATAAATACCATTTCAGCAGCTTTCTGCATGCTTATAATTCACTAGCCTTTCTACTTCAGATTTGTCATATTCTTTTCAAGCCAAAATTTTGACTTGTCTCTCTGGCATTAATTGCCATGCTACTGTCTGGTATTTCCTATAGCTGAGCTAGTACAGCACCCACATTGAGATATTTTTGGTAATCTTTTTTAATGCCGTTCCACCAAACACATTTTTTGCAGCTCTTTAGCTTCTGCATCCTCTTATTATAGAAACCTGATTTTGCTTTCCCACATCTGTTACTCTCACCTCGTAAAACTTGTGTTCCCATAGTTCTGATACAGGTAGGAAAGAGGTGGTAGGTATGTGTGGGGTCACCAATCACTCTATCCTAAAAAATATTTTTTTTGTTTTATCTCTGCATTTGAGAAGGTGAATAATACATAATCAAGCCTACTAGATTTTTCTGAAGACAACTGTAACCAACTGTGAAGGTGTAAACACAAAAGAGAGGGGCTTGAGTGCTTAGCACTGACCGATGGGGAATAACTAGGAGTAATGAGATTAAACTGAACAAAGAAAAACCACTGAAGGTTGAACATCAGGAAAATATCCTGGCCACGTCTATCAGACCATGGACTAATTTCCCACGGGAAGTGGTGGAAACTCCATCTCTTGAGTCATTTAAAATTAGACCAGATAAATCACTAAAAACCAGAGGGCTGGGAACAACACAGTTGGAATTGGAAGGGGATGAACTAGATGGTTTTGAAAGATGGTTTTAGTCTCAGTTTTTCTTATTCTGAAATTAAATAACACGCCTTGTTTAGGGTTCGCTCACACAGGACTGCCAAACCTGCAGCTGCACCGTATTCTCCTCATGATGGTCAGGCTGAAATGTTAATGGGACTCTAACCAATCATTTTTCTGTGTTGTGGTAATGTTACAGCTCCAGCCTGCTAGGGTAACCAGAGGAGTCCCCCACGGACCCTCCTCCTCCCCATATCGCAGACCTGGCTGGGGACTGTCATAGGATTTTTCTGCCAAAATGTTTCTTTGTTTTGGACCGATTCCCCATTGTTTCCTCTACCATGTACCCCCTTGGGCTGAGCTCCCCTAGATGGCAGAGCTGAAGCAATTTAAAATGCAAAATGCTTTATGCAGCCTTGCTGTAACGGGGACTGACACAGACAACCCACTAATTTCTGGAGAGCTACTTGCTAGAAACAGCTTCTGTTGTCATGGTTCACTCTGTGCTGCATGTGAGAGACAGTCCAACTCCACGTACAGTTAACGCAGTTAGGATTTGGCCCCAAAAGGATATTGTTCCCCATAAACGACTCAAGTTTCCGGTTCCCAAAAACAGCAGACCAAGAAAATGGTTCATTTATGGTTGTGTCTTTAGCAAACTCCCATGGTCCAGCTACACTGACTTTTCAAAAAAGATCAGCTTTGATACAGTTGTGCAAATGCTTGGAAAAGCAATGAACATGATGAGGCAAGTTCAGAGAAGCTACAAGTGACCTTCTTGTCCATTTACACTTTTCAAGCCTTCTGTTACGTAAAACTATGGCTTATCCCATTAGCACCGTTAGTCCACACAGTTTTTCTTTCTGTCCGCACACAGATGTTTTTCCAACTAATTGAATTCTACTGCAATGCATTTTTTCATGTTGAAGTGCTGAAGAAAGCTGAACCTAAACTGGGTCACATTTTGAGGATTTCTTTTGAAATTACACACATAACTTTCTTTAAGTTTAAGGAATTGATAAAAATTATTTGGATTCTGTTATCTCCAGAATTGTCTTTATTTTCTACAGTTTGCAGAAGAGGACAACAGGTCAGGGGCTTTTTTTGTGTGTTCTTTCTTTTTCAGCTGAGCAGCTCCACGTTGTCTGTTGCATTTCTCAGCTGGCAAAAGACTTCGGGTTTTTTTGAACTGTTGTTGGATTAGCATGAGATGCCTGAGTGTTTCCCATCTTACAGTCAGAGACAAGGTAAATAAGCTGATAATGGCTGTGGTAGATATGTAGAGGGGAAAAGGAAATTACTTGAGGAGCAAGAAGATTGATCTGAATTATTTCAAGAGTCTCCTTTTCTTACATATCTGAGCATGTAAGTTTAGGTAAGTAACACAATCCAAATCAAGAGTTGTGAGTAGAACATAGCAAAAGAATAAATTATTTTACCTGTGTTAGTAAGTCGTAAGTTCAGAATCAAGCTAACCTTAGCTCTGAATTTGTATAGCTTTACAGTTTATCCCTGAAGAATTTTCTTCTTATATAATGGTTATTCTGCTTGCACCCAGACTTTTACTGATCATTTCCTTATAACTCCTTCTATCTGTTATACTTTCTGTTATTTTCATATCTTTTTTGCTAAGAGTTTTACCATTTCTAATTTCTTACTCATCTTTGATTGTCTCCAGCTCATTTCACACTTTACCTGTTTTGTCATATTCTACTTCCTCCCTTTTTGTCTTATCTTTATAATTGCCAGATAGCCTTTTGATTTTCCACAGCACAGCTTCACAGTATCACATACTCATGTTGCAAAATTTCCCCTCATATAAAGATCAACAATAAGTTAGCTGGAAGTCATCCATATTTCATTATATTTGGCACTGAGAAGTGCAGCTTTTAAAGAGCCTCCACCCTACAGCTGCATCTCATCATTGATCCATTTAAATGCACTAATCTAGCCAAAAAGCAAATGTTTCCCATTACAACCTGTCTCTAAGTGACATCTATGTGCTAGTTTAGGAATAGATCTTCATAACAGAACTACTTTGGAGGTAAAACAGGAAAAGAGATTCTTCTGGTTCAGTGCTAACACTTGCATGCTTTTAACCTGAAATAAGTATGGAGTCATGTACCTCCATCCAGTTATATAGTGGGTAAAATAAACACTGTGAGCATTGCTCACTGAACACAAATCCTGTAATTACGGGTTACGTGTATGATCTGTTAGGTGACTAGAAATTGGCTCCTGCATTTGTAGGGATTTCTCCACAGAAAAGGAAAATGATGAAAAAATGAAACATAGGGTAGGATATCTAACATGCTACTAATATCTCAAAGGCCCTCAGGTCTTTATAATGGGTATCATAGCACTATAGCTTCATGAAAGGAGTAATGAGGCCTGATCTGCCCACAGGCTAATACAAGAATATGTGAGATGGCGTTTTAGTTTGTTTGACTTCGTTGACATAGTTATACTACTGGAAATCCTGCTAATCAAGATGAAGTGTCTTAAAAAAAAAAAAAAAGTGAGGTTTGCAGGTCCTGTTACATGGGAGCATTTTGATGTCAACCTTTTTGAAAGCCGAAAAAGGGGTTTCTTAAAATTAAGAAGGAAAATACTCAATATATGAAATACTGTATCCAGTATTTCATATATGCATATATTAAAATAATGACCAATATCCAGTACCGATGGTCTTTCAGTCCTCATGCTGCCTTTGTACTTCTTGGCTGTCGGTGGGCTGCACGACTCTCCCCCAGCACTGCTCCGTTCTGACGACTGTGACAGGAGAGCTAGAGGGTTTTATACAAGAGAGTGGGTAGCTGTAATTTTGGTGCTCAGAAACTCGTGAGAGTATGTTTCTTGACACCAAAGGCAAGTAGATAAATGAGAACGTACAGTGAGAGATGCACAGGCTTCGGAGCACTTCGCAGGAGCTGCTACCAAGCGATCCACAGAGGCTGTACCCAGCTACTTATGTGTTCTGGCACCTTTTGAAATACTATGGTTTCTTCTGAAGGCCTTTCTCACTGCCAAATGCTTTTTGCATGTGTTAGATGGGTCCCTGAATGATAGTTTCTGCAGAGCTAATGCTCACAAAACGAAGTCTACTTTTGATCACACTGGCATCTCCTTTCCAAAACTTCTTTTCTAATCCACAACTGTAGTCAACAGCACCATTGGCCTCTGGTGTGCCTTCCCATACACTCAACCTTAAGATAGACTTACTGTTAAAAACCTGAGTGGTATTTGCTTTCTGAATTAACATCCCAGCCGCAATAAATATGGCAGTTCTTGGATAACAAAGTTATTGTTTCATGCTGTTTGCTGGCAGCATCAGGAGAATAATTGCAGTGGTCTCAGTTCAAGTTACATACCAAAGGCTGTCTTTACAGCCACAGGGACTGAAAAATAACTTGCTGTAGGGAGGCTTTGGTTCTCAGTCCCAGTTCCATGAAAGGGACACATCTCCAACTACTATCTTGTCCAGCAGCGAGCAAGATAAGTATTTAGTCACTCCTTGTGACTAAACTACACTCCTTGTAGCCATTCTGAAAATCTTTCTATGATGCTGACATACAGAACAGATCTCCAATGAACAACAAAAAAAAATGAAACCTTATGAGAGTGTATATTGTGAAAAGTCAAGATTTTAATTCAGTTTTAATGCATTTGGCACATAGTACATGATGCTGAACTCTTCACCTCAAGAGAGGTCAGTTATATCGTGTCTCAATATTTTACTTATATCTGGACTTACACACAAGTTAGTTTTCAAACAGATCTTCTAATAATTTCTTATGGTAGTGGACATCATTGCTCAATTGTTTATTACTATTAAATGGACCAAATTTCTATGTCAATAAAAATGACATGTGCTAGGCATATTGTTTCCAGGGTCACAACCATCCTGGTACAGTCCCTGACAAACAGACTGCTAAGTTTTTTAACATGATGAATGAAATTAAACTGAAAAGCAATATTTTCTTTACAGAAGCTTTCAAAATACAAGTCCTGGTGCCTTGCTCAGAGTAAAAATCATTCCTTACTAAAGGCAGACTTCCAGTAATACAGACCCTGCAGCACAGTCACACTGCTGCTCTCACCCCACAAAATGGCATGACAATTTATAAAGTGATAAGCCAAAGAATTAGGAAATAACTAATTAACATAATTGAAATGTCTCAGTTAATATACTTGGTTAATAGCAATGCTACCAGGAGAAAATTCCCCCTACACACTTGGATGAAAGCCTTACTGTTAACTCATGTCATACTTATTTCTTAATATAGAAATAATTAATACTTGTATGTGCGCGGTTATGTACAGAATTGCACAGCTGTCCCCTGCTAGTCATCAAAGGGATGCTGTTTTATATATAGGAATAAAGTGTTAATTTTATTGTAATTCTCACAATATGAGAGTTGTGGACAAAAAAGAAATGGTCTAATAATACGTCATTACAGTTACAGTCGCCTGGGCTCTCCCAGAAATCAGTGGAGAGAAATAAGAACCCTAAGAAGTTGATCCGAGCCATCTTGAACAGTGGTATGAAAATGTCTGGCAGCTTCTGTGTCTCTTCATTGACTATTGAGCGAGCCTAACTGATTAACTCAGATCAAATGAATAATTTATGTACAGATGGGTAAAATCAGGTGTCATGAATACCATCCTCAGTGTCTAGTGCACTTGGAGAGCACGGGCAGGCAGAAAATTTCCCTTGCCTCAGGATGTTAGGGGGCTGTGTTCTTAGGCTCCCTGTTTGCCCAGAAAGAGAGTCCTATTGCAGCCAGATTCGTAAGGATTTGCTTGCACCTGGAGTTAGCAACAGTGGCCATGCTGGAACACCTTTATCCGCAACAAGAGCCTCTCATTCTTGTCTTCACAGTGAGCAAAACTAAATGTGAATAAGACATTCATATTTTTGAAAGAGAGTACCCAGCATATGCTTTGCTAATCCATTAACGTTTTCAATATTTCAGCAGTGCTCCTGCTCTGAATTGGAACCAAAAGCAAGTCTTTTCATTAAAAGCCAGAAGGAGACAGGAGTGTGAGATCCATTTAATTAAAACATTTCCAGCCAATATGCTAAGGAACCTTTAGATTCTGCACGTATCTTATGCATAGTCAATGGAAATGGCATGCACAAAGGCTGAAAAGGCTTGGAGGAAGCTAATGTTAAATGAGCAAAGACTGCAATAGTCTAGACTATTGTAGATTACAAGAAAAAGGCTCTGGCATTTATCAGAGAAGAACCAAAATATTTAGCTAGTAAGTGGAACTGCTGTCTGTTGAAGAACGTCAAGTGAGCCCTGACACAGTTTAGAGCAGGCTGCCAGTCTGCTCTGCACCGAGTGCCCCATTGGACAGAAAGAAGGTGTTCCAGCAACGCTTCTGCAGAGGATGCTGCAAGGAGCAGTGTCATGGACCAGCGGAATTCCCTTGCCCAGAAAGGCCAGTCTCCCTACAGCTGGTATATCCTCTGGCTGAGTCAGTTGTTTCCATATTCTTTTTCAATGCAGAGTAGCATAAAAGGTGGGGCCGTCTTTCCTTAGTCCAGCAGTCTGTGAAATAACCATTTGGCTCTAGGAGTAGCTAAAGTAGGCAGCTGTTTGAGGTGGCTGTCTTCAGGAGACACTAACATGGACCGTCCTTTCCCAGTGATCCAAGCAGAGTGCCTCACTCTCTGCCCTCATCTTTGTTCTTGTAAGAACAATATTGTTATGATGAAGAAGAGCATAATCCTCTGAGCTGCAGTCAGAAAACATCTTGCAGGAGAAAAAGCCAAAAGATGACTGCTGCAGTGTTTCCACTCAGTTCATCCCCTTTGCTAAAGCAGCTAATTATTGGAAGGGGACTTCAGCTCTGCACAGCTGTTATTTACCTCTGTTTTGAAATGCAGAAAGTTGCAGTAATTTGTTTATTTTTCTTTAACTCTTTTGTGCTTTGGAAGTATCACACAGTCCAAAAGGCAATATGACTAAATTTTAAGAAAATTACTGTGCTGGCAGTGTTTTAACAACTGTTCCTTTGTAAAAGAAAAGCAGTAATAAGGGAAATCAGATTAAATAAACATAGAAGCTGTCAACAGAGCAAAGAAAAGTCTTAGCAAATAGAAAGTTTGACAAATGACGACTGGTGCAAATCTTTGCTTTTTCTCTGGCTTTCATCAAGATTTCTCTAAAACATAGAGATGTCTCCAAAAGAGGAGCTTGACAGATCGCAAATGGAATGGAACCTGTTGCTCCTGCAGCTGGTCCTACAGGTCTGAAAATGAGAAGAGCAAACAGGAATATAGCATATCAGGGAGGAGGGTTTGCCCTTTAGATTTCTTTTTTATATTAATCAGATCCAGTTATTAAGGCTAATTACCATTGTAGAAGTTGTATAATACTTGTGGTCCTCAACTCAGGCAGTTGTATAGTCCTGAAATCTAACAGTCCATCCCCACCTGATCAAAAGGATAGACCACTCTTACTGTATCAAAAAGATTAAGCCCTGTCCTTAGACTGTGGGGAAAAATACTTTGCTATGCTCAGAGTTTTGTATTTTGCTTAGGGCTTAAGGATCGCCTTGAGAATTAAATTAACTTGGACTATTTCCCCTTGCCTCCCTTGTAACGCTTTGGTCTAATCCTGCAAATGACCTTTGTGTGGACATACTTTGCATCCACATGGAGCGATTTGGAGTCTGCTGCATGCGAAACAGCACAATACTGCAGCGAAGAGTTCAAGTATATCTAATGAGTTAAAATATTTGGCTGCTGCTTTCTTCTGGGAAAGCAGTTCTGAAATGAACATCTGAGGGTGTCTCAGCAGAAGACTGGGCTGAAAATATTCTGTAAACGTGGCTTTGTTCCTCAGCTCATTACTTTCATTTTGACTTCTCCCAGTATTTTATTATTGTGGCTCAGATTTCTGGATTGATTTTTGTCTAGATTTGCAACTCTAAGTCCATTGCCAAACAGGAACAAACTGGTGGATGGTGCTAACTATTAATTTAGTCACACTAGAAACATGTTATATTCAATGCTTTCTTCAGTCAGTTCAAAAGCATGTTTCTTCCTTACAAACTACAGTTTGCATAGGCAGTCAACATAGCATGTTTACAGAAAGTTAATGAGCATTTCTGTTCATTAGTTGCAATAATGCACATGGTTGGGTTTATATGTTTTTTCTTCCTGTACAGGCAGATGAGCTACTTGGAACCTGAACCCAACCCCAGGTGTCCTTACTTCCCACAGCCATCTCTGTTAGTCCCTAAAACTAGAGCAGAATCACTCATTAGATAGTACCTCTAACTCTGATCAGCCAGCATCTTCTGTAGGATTTGACATCTTTTCAAAGGGTTTGTAAAACACTGAAAGACAATTAATTCAATATTTTCTTCTCCTTGAAAGCAACATTCATAGACAATCCTTTCTCTGGAAGTAGGATGTAACTTGCTCGGGAAGTTATAATACTTCTTCCAGGAAGCTATGGTGAGAGTTTAACTCTGTTAAAATACCAAACATATTCCTAATCCAGCCTTTTCTGGAAAATTCATACCATACAGACATAAATACAATCCAGTTTACCTCACAGATCTTTTTTTGGGGGGGTCATGCTTTCCAGGATACCATTTCCCCATTTTTTATCTCACTTTTTAAAAGCCAGAGCAGGAAGATGGGTGGTGGAAAGCAATGGGGTTAAAAAAAAAAAACCAAAACCAACAGTGTAATATCACTTTCAGAGCCTAGTCCCCATAAATAGTAATCAGCTTACAGGTTTAGAGACCTTCTGGCCTTTAGCTGGCTCCTGCTGTCCCAGAGAGCATCTCTCGTGTCTCTTCGATGAAAAGAGAGCTGAGCAGCGGTCGGTCAGCACAAGTAGCAGCACATGGAGTCAGGTTTAGAAGCCAGTAAGAGCCAAGTACCTGGTTTCTACAGCGTATCTGGTAGTGAGGTTCTGATGATCTCAAAGTGAAATAAAAGCTCTTTGGACAGAGTAGGCAAAATAAGAAAGCAGCAACTGATACACTGCCTTTGGGTGGAGCGTGTCATTGCTGGGAGAAGGGAGGGCTCTGATTAAATAAACTTATTCGTATAATATAAATGTATCATTTTTACTCCTGAGTTTTTTCTCAGTTTTTCTCAATGCCTGAAAGCTATCTTCATCCAGCCTCAGCTATAGAGGAAGATCTGTCAAATGGCAGGGCTCAGGAGAAAGCTGTCACGCTTCGTCTATCTAGAGGGAAGCTGTGGATGGTCAGAAGAAATACAAAATGGATAGCCTGAATTTTGGAGACGGCTGTTAGCACCTCTGTGCTACCAAAACAGGGTTTCACTAATCAGCGGATCAGGCTGCTGATTATGTGATAAAGCAAGGAGAGAGTGATAACACTGTTGTCAATTCATCACCAGCTACTTCCACCTAAATTGTCAGTTCAGTAGTTAAACTAAACATTTTACAAAATAGGGCTGATTTATCACCTCCCAGCTGACAGCACAGAACCAAACACAGAGCTGTTATTTCAGTAGAGGAGCTAAGGTAACCCAAATTGTCATTTCACTTTTCTCTGCCATTTGAGCATTTAAACCTTTTCTGTCATGGCCAATTTTAAATAGATTGGATATTTATTGTGTTGAACTCTTTTAAACTGTGCGTGTGTGGGAGGGGAGGGTTTCTGAGGGAAAACGCTGCACATCTAATAGTCCCTGCTGGCTTTCTAAAACAAGTTAACATTGTTTGACCTAAAGTGAATAAATCCTCAGCAGAACTGAGGCTGATGACTTTATCTGTTAGACTCTGGCTCCTCTAATTTAAAACAAATGAAAGAATGTAGATAGTTTAAGTGAATGCAGAAGAGATGGGAGTGATATTTTTTTTCCCCTAGACCTTTACAAAATTAGGAAATCTTGCTGTAAACAGGCATGACATTTTCAGAAACAAGTTGTTATTCCACAGCGACAGTTTCCAACAGCAAAACACGAAAAACAAGTTTTGCTTTGCTTATGGTTTCAGAGTATTTCAGGAGATTTTCATTGCTAGGAACTCAAGTTAAAAGTAAAGTGAGTTCTGCTGGGCTCCTCCTAGCCATAATCTTGCTTGCTCAGATTTTACACTGCAACTCACTCCCCTGGGCTCACTGAATTACACTTGAAATTGTTTTTGTCTCTGGCTGGATGATGGTAAATTCCTGCAGGCTTGAACAATTTCGTATTTCTTTACAGAGTACCAAGTTTTCTGTTGGAGCTGAAATACTAATGCCCCAAACCCACCAAAATGTATCAAACTCCAGACTCAGAATAGCAGGGGTGGTTGGTGTGAACAACTGAGGCTTACTGCTGTAAAAGTTATGCATCAGCCTTCCTTGGTGCCCATCAGTAGCCTCACACAAACACCTCTGGCTCCAGTTCAGGGAGACTATATGCAGGCGCACACGGGAGCATTAATAAGTACCAAGTTGGGCTGTGAATTCACAAAACATCAGAAACTTTTCACCACCTCTATCTTGGACGCATTTCTCATGGAAGAATAACCTGCCTTGCTACTTGGTCATCCTTTCTCTAAGTGGAAACTGAAGTACCGTGAGCCTCTTACCAAAACACAGCTTCCTCTCTGTTTGGCAATGGATCAGTGATGCTGGCCAGGAGGAACAGTCATCTGAGTGTCCATTCCTGTCTTCATTTTGTGCCTTGGACATTGTCACTCTGACTGCATGAGAAGCAGCATCCTGACAGACACAGCTCTCCCTTCACACCTCAGCTTTGTTATCTGAGAAGACTACGCTGAAGAATAGAAGACACATCAGCTGAGACAGGCAGCTAGCTGGTTCCCAAAAGTAGACAACTGCCAAAAGTCGAACGGCTCCTTTCTCCCTAAAATCCTGCAGGAAAAGGACTAGATGCCCAGAAGTCCACCCAAGCTATAATGTTTCTCTCTGTTGGTACCCTGAAACCCACAAAATATTTTGAGAGTATGCAGTTTATTGCCTCCTTTTCCAAATCCTGGGTTTTAGTCTGTGCACAGACGTACTCCTCTGTCATTGTGGTCATGTCACACCTCCTCTTTGCAAAGGTGTTGAAGGCATATGTATGCAAGTGTACACACATACACATACAGAGTTGCTCTGCCTCTAAGGAGAACAAAAAGGGCCAGGAAATAACAGCAACACACAGCCTAGATTAAAAAAAAAATATTTTTCGGGTAGCACTGAAAGGCAAGACCCAGCTTCCTACCTCAGATAAAGCCAATCCAAAACCATAATGCCTGGCAAACTACCTCTCCCCCCATCTACCATCATCATCCCACAGCTCGCATGGGAAGAGACAGCAGGACCATTTCTACACACATTTCAGGTCAGGACACCAGTGCCATTACTCTCTCTGTGGGATAAGTTCTGCAGTCTCATGCTGCTACTGGAAAGATGCTGAGGTGTTCTCAAAGCAGTAGGTGGGGGACTTGTCCTGGCACACGATAGGAAATAAGCTCCGAGGCTCCTGCATGGAAGGGGCAGTCATCTTCCCATGCACATCTCTACTCAGTGGCCAGTCTCAGGACATGGGTCCTGAGAGCATAGCCAGTAGTATTCCTCACAGCTTCCCTGAGCACACCCAGTAGTGATCTTCACCTCTTGGTCCTGGACCTGCCATGCATTAATGCAATGTCACACTTGAGCTGTCTCATTGCCTCAAGCCATTTACAGCTGTGGCACGAAGGAGGATCACAGGGGAAGGTAAGATGCTGCATTGCCCATCAGACCAGTTAGCTAAGTGCTGAAGGATATTCTGAGGACATACAGGTCAGCAGAGACACACTTCTGGTTTTATAGAGTCCCTTTCTCTCCCCCTCATCTGGCTGTGGTCTGCTTCAGTGCCCAAGCACTCACAGGAGACTATTTCTCCTTTGTTCAAACACAACACTTGCCCACAGGCTTGCCCTATACCTGCTCTGCACCCCTTATTATTCATAGGCACTGCTGGCAAGCAACCTCATATCTCACACTGGACCCCCCACTATACATTTTTCCCATGTCTTCCATACATTCTTCTTTTCATAGTATATCCATTTTCTTTTATCCACCTGAACTTTGCTCCAAATTGTTAATCCTTCTCTGGATGTCTGAAGTAAGTATAGTCCTCTCATGTCATGATGTCATGTCCTATCTCATTTCTTGTGCCTTGATGGCCACCTTTTGCAAGGTCTGCTACTTTCTGTTGCTATCTCTCTGTTCATAGGATCTTTGGACCTCTCTGATCAGCAGTCCTAAGCTGACCACTGTTCCAGTTCATAGATGACACCTTAACACTCTCAAGATGCACACCCCACCACACATCTTAAGCATCCTCCTTGGCTTTCCAGTAGGCAAATGCCTCCTTTTCACCACAACTTTAGATAGGCAGAGATTTCCCCTGAGGGCTAAATCCTGCAGAATACTGTATGTGCTTAAAATGATGTTACTTCTAGGGGACATTGTCTAGCACCCTGTGACTGGTGGAGACAGCACGACTGAAGCTTCAGGATGCCAAAATCCTCTCTTACTATGGACCCACTGGCAGGTCTGGCTTCTCTTTGGCAGTGCTCTGGAGCACTTGAAAAGCATCAGCATCTGGGGCCAAGTGAGGTAGGTGTGATCTCCTGTGAAGAGAATATTGAAATAAAAGGAAGGAGACACTTTGGTCAGAGTTCAGCATATACATAGGAGCCAAGACGTAGGCATGGCAGCGATAACATCTATTTCTGTTGCCGGAGTGTAGGTCATAGAAACATCTGTAGAGTGAAAGGGGAATATTGTGGTACAGTTACCAAGAAAACAGCCATCACTAGTGATGTCTAGGATGAATAATGTACTAGTGCTGGACAGGAAACAGATGCCTGTATCATGACTGAATCACAGGAATTTCAATGCAGAAATCTGTAGAGCAAATACAGTTGCAGACAATGGTCATATTACTGCGTAGCTCTAGTTAGGATTTCATGGCTTTTAACATGTCCACAAAGGGACTGTCTAGTAGCTGCAGTATCTTGGAAATACCAATTAATGAAAAATGTATATGTGATCCACTTCTCGATCTCCCATTCTGGGGAGAATCTAATGAATCGTTCTCACACAGGGCACCTATCAACATCCCCAGGAGCAGGGAAGCTGTTAGACTGATGCCAATCGATGCTCTGGCCATGAGCTGAGAAGTCTGTAGCCAGGGTGCTCACAGTGGTGCTTGCAAGCACTTTCAGGGAGGTAGTAGCATTCATTACCTCCAAAACAGAGGAGATGGTAGAGGTGTCTGTGTTCAGCCTGAACCTCTCAAAGCAGGCCCTGATCATGAGATTTAAACAGCTGGGGTCTATGGTGGAAAGTGTTATCAGAAAAGTGTGATCACTACTGCAGCAGCTCCTACAAGTGACAAGAGAGCAAACATCAGTACAAATATCTGCTCGCTTAGAGGCATATCTCCTCCCACTCACTCTTCCTTTCATCCCCAAACTAAGGCCCTGTTAAACTCAGAATTTTTGGTACTTAATTTTTCAGACTTTCTAGTCTTCTCCCTATCCCAGCACAAAATACACAAGATTTACTGCAATCTCCCACTATTGCCTATCAAATATACCCTACCGAGGTACTCCACGCTAATCTAAAAAGTCTTGTAAGAAACCTGCTCTCATTTTAACTTCTGTTTCTCTCCACTCGTGTTGTTCTCTAACCCAAAGGTAGGGCATTCGAGACTGGCTACGGCTGAGCCTCCTCACTGCTCATAGCACCTCGGGTCTGACATATTGCAGTGCGCTGCAGCTGGTGAGAAAAGAGAGGTCCTTCAAGATGGCAATGGCAACATAACTGCTTGGGAAGTGAGTTGCTTCATAGCGGGCTAGGTGCAGGTTAGGTGTCTAAACACTTGTATGTGCGAAAGAAAGGCATGCCCCTGGGCCCTGCTAGAGGCAGGTGTTAAGGACCATGTGGGAAGGAGGCAGGTACCGAAAACATATTTGATGTAATGAATTTCAGTCCTCCTGTCTACCTGGTCAAGTGAATTTTGATGTCCGTAACTTAGCCTCTAGAATTTCTATATTCTCAAGATATCAACACATTCATTCAACAAATGATAGTTTAAGAAGAGAGAGCCCCATAATTGTGCCACCACTGACCCAGCAGAACAGAACAACCAAGCATACCTCAGCCCCTGGACTGCAGCATAGGCTTAACTCTACCTACCTCAGCAATTTAAATTCAGCTGCTAGACTTGCACTGAAGTGGCTGAGATGTGCTCAAAGATGTCTGCACTCTCTCTCCCATGGGGATGATTCTCTTTAGCAAGGAGTGATAATAAACAGTAGGACAGTGCTAACGCTTTAAGCTGCTGCAGCTGTCTGCTAAGTGAATATGTGTCAACACCTTCAGACTGGAAGGTGAGAAAGTGAAATCATAGCTTTCAGTTACCCTAATTCTGCTTTTGCAACCTCTTTTATTAAATCACTTTAAAGGATAGTTAAGGGACTCTGAGGTTTTGCTTCTGTATTATGAATCCAAGATAACAAGCATGTTTCTGAAAGCTTGCCTCCTTCTTTATGTTTTTCTGTTGTAACTATGACACCATCTTTAGAATGAAAAATTACAGCAGCATAGCCGTATACATGAAAGTCCTAAAAACACCCCAGCGTCTCAAACAAAAACATCTGCCACAAAAAACCAGAACACTGTGATTAAGAGGAAGAAAATGAAGTACACATTTTAATAAAGATTTGCTAGTGTAAATATTCTTTTGATAATTACACAAATATAACCTTCTCAGAGTTAATAATAAGATCTATTTCCTCAGCCTAGCTATGAAGTAATTTGTGATTCTAGGATCACATATTCCTCTGTGATATTTTCATCTCTCTGGTATAGTTTGAAAGCTAAAGCTAGAGAAATTGATAGGCAATGTAAGAAAAGTAAAAATGGAAGATTTGTCACTGTACTGATGTAGCTGTGCTGATATAAATAGAGACTTGATAGATACTAAATGATCACTCAGAGTCTACTTGTGGTTTAATCTCTCTGAGATATTTTGTAAATCTGACAACTTTCTACATGAATATTAGCTATGATGCTAATTTAGGTTTGGAGTCAGTACTGTAGCTCCTCTAGAAAAAGTGATTATTATGAATACCTGGAACTGATTTTAGATACATCACAGATTTTTGACCATGTTCTGCAGATTGACGTGATGACTACAGTGCAGAGAGCAGTA
This sequence comes from Cariama cristata, assembly GCF_000690535.1. Lineage (NCBI taxonomy): Eukaryota > Metazoa > Chordata > Aves > Cariamiformes > Cariamidae > Cariama > Cariama cristata. Next base: position 70,534 of record NW_009605278.1, read on the forward strand.
TGCAGCCGACCAGACAGCTACAGTTCTTGGTTCTGTTTGACAACAGCTTCTAAACAGGAAAACTGCCCCAATTGTTCCCCTTCTCCATCGTTCAAAAATCTTAAGGGATTTTAATTCTGGTCTTTTAACTTCTTGACAACCTTGGACTGGACTATTATAACAGTTTGATCAGGGTCTGGATGGCAAATATATTTTTAAATGTTGTATGGCAGTGAGAAACAATGAGGGAGCTGGACAGAACCATCCCGTGGATTGCCAGCTGGACAGCAGTATGCTTATTTAAAATATGTATATATAATCTCTGGTCCACGCCTAATGAAACCCACGGCAGCACATAGACTTGTAGGTAAGCACCCGAATCAGTGCAACAGGCCTCAAGTTGTAACAGCCTTTTCAACTTGGCAGATGTGACCTTGGTTGACAAGAATCAGCATTTGGACCTTGAGACTCTTCCTCCAGCTACTGGATGTAAGCTCTTTCTTTGGTTCTCTGGATACCAATAGTCATACCTGCTGCTGATGCAAGCCACTGATGGATAACCAGGCCAGTCACCTCTTTTCAGAGATCACAGAGCAGCACAGGAAAAAAACCGCCATGATCTAAAACATTATTATTGTTTTCTAAAACATTATTATTGTTTTGAGACCACAGACAAGACATGACCTTTCATTTCACACAAGATCTTCACCATTTCTAACAAATGCTTTGTTTTTCTTTATTCCCTTTCACAGAGACCTTAGCTGTCCAGCCTCCACACTGCAAATCACCATCCCAGAAAAGGAAAAAAAACCCCAAACCCACACACTCCGATAACGATAGATGAAGTACAGAAAATGTTGACGTTTACCATCTTCACAGAGGCAACAAAACCAAGCTCTCCCCAGCCCACATGCCGAGGGGCTGCCTCAGGACTTCAGCCTGGCCCCGTCCCAGAGCCCCCCGGGGGCGGCCCTGCCCGCCGCCGCTCCGCCGGGGGAGCCCTCTCACGAAGCCAGGTGTAGGTCGGAGCTCGCTACAGAAGTACCAAACGCTGAGTTACGGCGGAAAAACAGAGATTATTCCTCTGTGAACCCCCTC
>NW_009605279.1:0-1571 GCF_000690535.1 Cariama cristata
CACCCACTGACCAATGCCCAGCCAGCCCCTGAGCAACAATCAGCACCTCCCAGCCAACTCCCCTCTGTTTATATACTGCACATGACATCATATGGTATGGAATATCCCTTTGGCTAGGTCGGGTCAGCTGTCCTGGCTATGCTCCCTCCCAGCTTCTTGTGAACCTCCTTGTTGGTAGAGCGTGGGAAACTGAAAAGTCCTTGACTTAGGGAGAGGACTACTTAGCAACAACTAAAACATCAGTGTGTTATCAACATTATTCTCATCCTAAATCCAAAACCACAGCACTGTACCAGCTAAGAAAATTAACTCTATCCCAGACGAAACCAGGAGAATAGCCTTCACACATCTGTTTTAGCACTTGGGACTTTATCAGAAATAATCTAGACTAGGAGGAGAAATCTGTACTGCTCTACCACGTAAACACACATCCCCTATAAAGTCTTTGCACACCATCTTACTTTACATAATGACGTGATTTTCTGGAAGTATCTGTGCAAAAGACAATACAAAGACCTTGCATTAATTACAAAATTAGGCAGTATTGTGTGTTTCATCCATTTTGAAAGCTGTACGACTAAGATGAAGAATCTGTTATTAGAATGCTTTATAGCTCTGCTGTTAGGAATGAGTTAGAGCAAAATTTCAGATATAAAGCTTACAATGACATTTTTCCTATACCAAAATTTAATTTAAGAGGGATATGCTGTGTTTTAATAAAACATCTCACAGATTTCAGGTATATTTTTATGGTTCTCCAGGGAAAATGGAGCAAATTGTATTTTACATCCACTGAAGTTCTCTTGCTGATGCTTTAAGATAAATTTTCTGGTTTTGTTTGAGTGCCATAGTATTTACATTTTCAAATTATCTGCCAATCTATATTCTCAGTAGTTACTCTTGTTATGATTATTTTCACGTTTTACCATATGTTCACTATTACTCAATTGTTAAAGACACTTTGAAATGCATTCTATGATTGAGAATCTAATCCAGGAAGAAGTTATGTTTTGGTATGTTCCCTGATCATTTTCTCAGGAAAGAACAGATCATTGATTAGATTACTTTCCACACTGTATACATATTATATGGCTCAGTCTAGCCTTAGATTTCATAACTGTTTTTTTACAGGCAAAGTATTTGGATGTAGAAGGCTCATCAGATTAACTAACGTGTTTTCCCATCAGGGAAGAACTTTAACATCTCTTTCTGACTTCCGGTTATGAACCAGGAACTGGGTATGACAAAACAGGATTAACACACAACTATTTAAGTAAAACCTCAAAATCCAGGATACACTTCACTGCATGAGACAGAATGACAGCTTATTCTTCTGTCCTAATTTTCTCCATTCAGGATAGCAGGGATATAAGAACTGTACACTTAGCACAGAGCTAAAATAATTCCATAAACATAACAGTGAAAAAAGTTACACCCAACTCACTGAAATCATAATCTGCAGGTAACCTAAATTTCCTGAGCCACCTCAAATTTTGCATCCTCAGCATCTCAATAATGAGAAACTTCGTTATTAGCACATGGGGGGGGGGGGGGGGGGGGGGGGACAAAAA
>NW_009605279.1:1602-35249 GCF_000690535.1 Cariama cristata
AAACACCTGTATAATAAATAATAATAATCCTATCTTTACTTGATGTAACATCTCATGTACAATATTGTACCAAATTCTCCTTATCCTTGACAGTTCCTTCGCCCATTGCAGTTCATCTCCAAACGATATGGTCCAGATAATTTCACTCTTTCAGGTGAATTGTGCCAAAGCACCTGTCTGACAAGTTCTCTGTACAGTTGTTAATAATTCATACATTAAAGAAAAAAAAGTTCATGGGGATCGAAATAAGCCAATTTCATGTCAATGTTAAGATAAACAGAATTGTTCTAAGTAATTGCACAGGTTCTTTGACTACAGTTTAATGCTGCTTATGTGGAAACTATGCCTTGTGTTATATAAGACATCATAGAAAATGACCATCGTGGTCTCTCCTTAAAATCTTCAACTCTACGAACAGTTCAGTGAAGATGCTCAAATGTGCAGCCATAAAAACCAGCTAGAACTTCAAACACAAAGCTTTCCTGTAGAAGTCGGTCAAGGCTAACTGCGAATGATGTATTCTGCTTAACCAAACATTTAAAAGCTCGGAAAGGGAGCGTTAATATCCCAATTCTCCCACTCTGCCCAAATATAACACTCTTCAAATACAGCTAAATAAGTTCTTTGCACCCCAGTCTTTCTGGGGTGAGAATGATTTGTTATGTCATCATCCAGAAGTCCCTTCCCTGAATTCTCACTCAGTTGTGGCTCTAGGAGGAGACTAAGTCTGGACATTCTTTCATTGTACATATGGAGTCTTGCCCATGACAAAGCAAGGCATTGTTAGTTTTGGTGTTCTTGAAAGAGTATCATCCAACACAATCCCAAGAACATTGCTACTAAGACTGACAAAAAAATTTATATGGATTTTGTAGTATCACTATTCAATACTTCATACTTTCCTTTTATATTGTTATTCCAACATATTCAGATATTCAGTTAAAATAAAACATTGTATTTTAACAAATAATAGTTGTAAAATATTATTTCTGACAATTACATAGAATACTTTATAATTCTGCGTCACAACTTTAGTTAGGGTTCTTGGTCCTAGGCTACCTAGGATATGCTCAGTACTAGAGAAATGGCAGGTAAGCCAGCCTGCTCAGCAGAGCTGCTTGTCAACAATTCTGACCAGATTAAATGGATGGCTAAATAGACAAATAGAAATAGGATGGATGGCAAGTGACTGCAAAAAAGAGTGTATCTGCAGACATTAGCAAGGCTAGATCAGGGCAGAAACAGTCACAAATCTCATGGGCATGGTGTTAAGATTGACCAGTCTTGAATGAAAACACAGACTCTTTTGAAAGCATTCTTTTTGAAAATCACTTTGCTTTTATTGTCAAAGTAAATGTGTTCTGGTGCTAAGGTAGTTGGATTGCAATGAAATATGCATTTATATCTGACAAGGAAAACGCATTTCTTAAGCAGGTTGTACACCTTATTTGGTGTCTCTCAACAATTCAGTTCATTGCTGTTAAGTAGCTGAATTTTCTCGAAGATGCAACAGCTGACTCAGTGTTGCTTATTAGCAACTAGAACAAACTTCTGCAACAAATTCTACAATTTGTTTTTAAAATGTTTTCTTTTTTCCTTTCAATTAATACGAGGGTGTGTTATCACTCCAATTTAAACATAAAAGGTGAGATGTACTGCAGAATCAGTAACTATGCATGAAAAATCTTCCAGGTGATGATCCAAAACTTGCTAAAGTTAACAGGAGGGCTTCCTGGTCCTCAGCTGCAAACATATGTGCACATCTCAATTTAGACTCTGACTCAGTGGCACATCTGAGTGACTATTTTGTTACTGGTGTTGCATTTACAACTGTATGCACTTAAAGACTATATTAATATTGAAATTATGATGTCCTTTAACATATTGGAGCAAACTGCTGAACTAACATGACAGTTTATGACTGTTCACCAAACCTAATGATGCACAATCAAATATGCATTAAGTGCAACTGATTAATTAACTGGTATGCTTATAGCATAAAATATGTGTTATACTTAAGTAAAAGAGAATATTTTACCTTCCTTGATGATGTAGTTTGACTATTGTCTTCACTGAAGAACAGACATGTACTAACAAGCTCTCATGGTAGAATTCAGGTACTGCTGAAGGGTAACCAAAGATCAGAGAAGCATAGTCCTAACTAGAAGGTCTAGTAGAAAATCTATTACTGCCCAGCTGTAAATGGGAACTCCCAAATAACTGCACGGCAGAAGTGGTATGCTAAACTTTTAGAAATATTTCAAATTTGACAGACTGAAGAAATTAATAGAATATTTTAAAAGAAGATACACAGCAGGAAAACACTTGTAAAAAAGCAATAAAAGCAGAAGGAATATTACAAAGATATAATGTAAGAAAAACTATACAGAAGTATACCATCTGCAGATGAGACAGATAGATTTCAGTCTGCAAGACAAAAAAGGAAATAAATTGTATCAGGAAAAGTATACAGAGATCATGTTGATATAAACTGATGTACATTAAGCAATTAACTGTAGCGATCAGATTTGTATGTTGTGGCCTCTTACCAGAAATAGACCAAAATGAGACAGTTACATTTCTGTAGATTCAAGGAAGGATTCAGTTGACTAAAATGCCTTGCAAGTTCTGCTGGAAAGTGTGGTATAAGAGCACTTAGGAGATGAACAGACAACAGTGCCATGTGAACATGAGAAGTCACTGGTTCATTGTCTCCACCAGAACACTATCTGGTTTGCCCATTGGAAAATCCACTGGAAATTAAGTATCACGGAGGAAGTTAAGTTGCAAAGGGAGGTTCTGCTTTACAACCTTCACAATTATTTTGTTTGTCATTCAACTTAAGGTTGTTCACAGAAACAGTATCTAAGTTAGACTAAATATGTATGAAAAGCAAATCAAGGGCATTACTGTGTCTACAGAAAGGAAACAGTCTTTGCAAAAAGAAACAGAAGAATGAAAGTATTAAATAATTCATACAGCAGAGCACTTTGCAAAAAAATTCTCACTGTAAATTGCATATGGATATCTGTTTTTATGACTGGAAAACTGATCTTGAAACTCCAGAAAAAAATTTCATGTCATTAATTTTAAATTCAAAGCAATATTGAAAAGAATTGTATGAAGATCAATAAATAACTATAATTATTGAGGAAAACTATGAATAAAACATTAAATTGCAGGCTGTAAGCCTCTAGGCACTTTGCACCATTAAATATATTTCTATTTTTATATCTCAACTCTCTCTGAAAAAAGCAAGAAAATTAAGAACTTTAAAAGAAAATTATGATTCTTTTACTGAAAGAAAAAGAACTTTGAACACCTTCTTTGTTATGAATAAAAATTACGTTGAAATGAAAGTCAGCTTGCAATACCATATTATTTAAGTAGAAAAGAGCAAGAATTTGTTCAACAAGAGAGAAATTGCAGGGTAGACTATTTCCAATATAGCATGTACATTTTGGGGTACAGTATTTATATTCTAAAGTACCAGTTTTCTGAACATTGGCATACAAAAGTATACCTCAAGAAGGTAAAAATTATTTCTAGAGATTCAACTGAAGCAGCAATTACAAACAATTACGTTGTCTTCTTGTTGGGACCTCATGGTCCCGTGAAAATTTAGTTTGAAGGTCTCTCTGATTTCTGGATTAATTAGATAAGAAAACTGTACTATCTTTTGATGCTTTCCATTTTACAGTTGCCGTGTAGACCACATAACTAAAAGGTTTTTCTATAAGAATATATGTTGTATACAACCTAAACCAAATTGTAACTGAATTTTGTGTATTTTTGGCGTACACCTTTTTTTGGTATATTTTTATGCCATTTCATTATGTAATGACTATTACTTCAATGAGTATGATGTCAGTGCAGGACTTCTGTTATAAAGGTATGTGCTGTAAAATGCATTAATCACAGAACTACTTCTGCTTCATAATGTAAACAATGTTTCATTTCTTTGTAATGGTTCTGTGTAAACATTTATACCTATCTCTTTTGTTAGAGTGCAGGGTTTCTACTTTCTGATTCTTGTTAAAAGCTCATGACTTTTTTCTGCCTTTTAAATTTGTGAACTCACTCATTTTCAACTTACTAAGTAGTAATTTCCTTCCATTCAGTATGCCTTTTTTCAAACATTTTTTTGCAAGTATTTAGTATGGGTCATTGCAAGTTTCTGTCAGGAGGTCTGCATCACTGGCCTTACATTGCCTTAATGACTAACATCCAAGCATTGGTCAAATGCTTCTAAAAACCACTAAGCTGCACATGCCTCAGTATCAACTTCATACCACGCAGCATGCAGCACTCTTCCTCTAATGCCACAAGACATAATAAAATAATCGTGTGCTTGGTGTTTTAATATAAAAGTAGTTCTATAGGTGAATTAGCCATATGTTGAAAATCAAGTACAAAGGAGATAAGTCTACCACATACACACCACATTGTTTCCTATTAATTATTGAGAGATCTAGGTATATGTTTTAATTTTCAGCTTCATGAGCCCTTCTCTCCTAGATCCAATCTCTTTCATCATTTTAGCAAGCTCTGTCCTGTTGCAAGACGTTGACATTTCCATACCCTCTTAGCCTATTCCACAACATTCAGAAACACTTTTTTTTATTGTCCAAATTTATTCTTGACCAATACATACAAATATGATAACACATCAAAGTCTGATTCCATATCTGTCAAAGCTAATGATACCCCTACACTGAATTCAGTAGACTTCCTAATTGGCAATAACTGAAAAAGGAAGCTACAAGTTTTGTTTCACAAATGAGACACTCTTCTATATTTATTTACGGATAGAAAGTTGAATGCACTGTTACTGAACCAAAAATACTGACTGGATGGCATAAATAGAAAAATAACCACACTTTCAAAGGCCAGTTACATGCTATTTACCCGTAACTTGTGAGGATCATCAGGCCAAGCCAGAAATGTTTTAAGTTCAGCCCTTGAAATAGAAAATGGGTATTAAAAATGTTGGACAAGATGATCGTTGAACCCCTTCTCACTTCATGCACAACATTCACTACACGTATTCCCAACATCCAATGAGTAAAGTAACACTGAAAAAAAGCCTAAAAAAACTACCATTTGCCAAAGGAAGAGAGCAGGAGAGATCCAAAATACTGACAGATCCAAGAACTGTCCTGGGTCAAATGAAAGGTCTGTCAAGTTTATTTTTCTGCTTCACACAGTGGTCAAAAGATACTAAGGAAGACTGGAGAGAAAGAAAGAAAATAGTCTGTAAAGATATTTTTTTAAAAAATCTCAGCAAGAACGGAACCTGTTTGACTAAGGATTTATTCAACTGCTTAACTACAGTTTGAAATAATTTTCTGAGTCATATGTCATAATATATAGATTAAAATTTAACACTGGAATCTGAAGGCAATCTCTAGTCAATGTCAAATTTTAGGCTGGAGCTTTAGATAGAACTTTTTTTGTGCAATGACCAGCAACAACTCAAAAAAAATACAAGATGAAGAGGGAAAAATAATAAATTTTGTTAGTTGTTTTTTTAATTGCATCTTCATGTAAGGGACTAAGATTTTAAATATTTCATTGGTGTGGCTAAATAACTCCCAAATGCAAAACAACTGGGAGGACTGTGTTGTGGTAGAGCAGTGTTTATAAATGTAGGTAGTAACAGCCAAGTAACTACCTACATAAGTAATAGGTTTATAACTGAGCCAATGCCAAACACTGAATAGTGCTAGAAAAAAAAGTATTGACTAATTAAAGGGACCATAAGCCTTTAAGAACTGATTTTAAGATACAAGAGAAACAACAGATGTGATCCATGTTATGGTGAACCTATTTCTACATAATTAACATTAAAAAAACTCTCATATTTTCACAGTAATTTAACTATTTGACTCTTTTAGTATTAAAAGAAATTGTATGTCTACTGCTGTACCAGTTTTGATCAGAATAAAACAGCAAATTTTTAATGATCCTTGCATTCTGCTACAGCAGAGAAAAGCTAATGCCACTAAGCATCAAAGTAGGAACAAAACCAGTATTTCAAATAGTTACTGACTGTGAGGGTGACTAAAATTGTTTGTGTAAGAGTATCTATAGTGCGCTGTAGGCAAATAGTAGCACTAGAAAAATGATCACTATTTCAGAATGTACATGTTAACTACTGCATGGACAAAATGTCGTTTATAATGACTGACACTTCTCCAGCCTCTGTTGTGCCAGTTTTGATACTGCACTAGAAGTTAAGTGCAGTGAGTCTCACAGAAGCCAGATAAGCTGCCTCGAATATTTCATGAGCATGTCTGACCCATTAAAGAACACATGGCCTGACTCTTGGACAACCCATATAATGACCCTTTTCATAGAAAATAAACTACTAGGAGCCATAATGAATCAAGTAATCTTTCCCACTCTAAGAAAGCTGCATATATCAGGAAAGAAGTTTTTCAGCCTCTAACAGCTTCACTATCTCCTAAACCATGGACAACTTTGTCTAGTGAATTAACTAAATCATGATTTTTTCTCTCTCTCCAGTCTTTAGCAACACTGAAGACTTGGTCATGATAGCATATTCACAAGTTCATTCAGAAATAAACAGGACAGCATAGTGATGGACAGCTTATCAGACAGAAAACCGTAGTCTTCTGCACCTGCTCCTCCTAACTGTAAGCCCTGCCTTATGAGGTAACATGAAGTATTATTTCACTTCCTATTTCCACATTTACACTAAGCTGTCATCAAAAGTGTATCAATGCTGCTACACCTCTAGAAATCAATGGCGCGTAGCCACCCCAACATGTAGTATCAGGCCATTTCGATATGCCTCTTTGGTCTTCCTGTACTCAAAAGAAAAAATTCTTTCGAAAATTATTGTGAAATTTTTTTGAGCACAAAAAGACCAAAGAGGCATATGGAAATAGCCTGATACTACATGTTGTAAAGGAAACGCCTGTGCTCCAGAGAACTCGAGAGTTGTACCTCTACATGACTGCAAACTACACATGGAGGTGGCACATTTGTTACCCTGCATTCGCCTTTTCAGGCCCGGCACACAGTGAGGATGCAAAGTAACTTGCATTCTAATATATTGTCTTATTTTTAAAAAAGTAAGTTCATTTTCAAAGCACATTTTTCTGGATTTGAAACATCTTCCTGGATGTTTATGGTATAACTCTGGGAAAGCAGAAAGTGAAAATATCCTTCATTATCTGGTTACTGGTTTTTCTGAAGGCCTGATTCCATCAACACCTCCAGCATCTGTTTATGACAATGTAAATTATTTAGGTCTCTGCATGCAAGTGATGCAATTTCACCACCTTGCATTTCAAATCAAAGTGTGCATTCTAAATTTCCATAGTTTAATTGTAGTATTCACTTTACAATTATTTGCAAAATCATTGAGCTTTGCTTCTTCACTGGAAAAATCTAGGAAAACACCTCTCTTCTTTTTAAGTTTAGTGATTAAAGAAACCACAGGAACTATATTTCTTCATCTTTTCTGGAGTCAGGGAGTGTGCTGACCATCTGGAATCCTTGAGGTATGTTTCTGAATTGACAGATACTATATCTAATGGTCACATACACTTAAGCACCATGCCTTTGAAAAGAATCATAGCAACTGGAGCAACTTGAGGCCATTTCCTCTTGTCCTATCGCTCATTACTTGGGAGACAAGACCGACCCCCACCTCGTTACAACCTCCTTTCAGGCAGTTGTAGGCATGGATCATGTCTCCCCTCAGCCTCCTTTTCTCCAGTCTAAACATCCCCAGCTCCCTCAGCCGCTCCTCATCAGACTTGAGCTCCAGGCTCTTCACCACCTTCGCTGCCCTTCTCTGGACTCGCTCCTGCACCTCAATGTCTGTCTTGTAGTGAGGCACCCAAAATTGAACACAGTACCGGAGGTGCAGCCTCACCAGTGCCGAGTACAGGGGGATGATCACTGCCCTAGTCCTGTTGGCCACACTATTCCTGATACAAGCCAGGATGCTGTTGGCCTTCTTGGCCACCTGGGCACACTGCTGGCTCATGTTCAGCCGGTTGTCGACCAACACCCCCCGCCCAGGCCATGTTCTGCCAGGCAGCTTTCCAGCCACTCTTCCCCAAGTCTGTAGAAAACCAGAAACCCAAAGTGTGGCTTGCCTCAGAAAGAAGATTTGGATATGTGTAATCTAAAATAAACTTGGCTTAAATGAAATAATTTGTATTTACAAGCATAAAACATTAGCAAAACTACATATTAAAAAGTATGCTGATTAACAGAGATTAATAGAACATTCACCTAATCTGCAGTAGTAATAACTGAGATGTGTATTTGTCTTCAAAGACAAATTAAAACACAATGCTCGTAAAACTATAGGTAGATTTTTTGTAATGGAAATGTCTAATCAAGGTACTGTTAATGGGACAAGACAGTTCAGCCACCTGAGGTACAAAATGAATTATATACAAAATCAGTTGCCACCTTACCAGATCTTACAAAAGCTGAGTCACTGAGCTAAGTAACATGTCTTCCAGTGTATTGTTCCATGTGGCCCTTTAAAGTGCTTCTGTTTTCATTGGAGTCTGCCAAATTGCTAAGCTACACAAACACTGGTTGCTTGCATATAGCCACGTATGAAGGGAAAAAATATTTCAGACTACAAACTGATAACTCTGTATGAGAAAGTAAATTTTTATCCCAAATAGCACTACAATGACAAGCTCCTATAACTGGCCTTCTGTCACTAAAGTCAAATTTCACTGCTAAACAACTTTGCAGGGTCCCAAAGATATGTTCCAAAGGCCCCTTCTTCCCTCCTTCTCTTCCCTTCCTTCTTTCCTTCCCTTCCTTTTCTTTCCTTTCAGAGGCTTAAAACCAAACCTATTGGACATACTTGTGACTCAAGAACAAAACAAAGCAGCAGCAAATATATTTAAACCTGAATTTAACCTCATAATGCTGCTCTAAGGATCACCATTAATCACATCACACGCCAACAGTATAAGACAAATTGAACACAAGTCTATTCAGTAACTGCAAGAAATATTTAAATTGTTGATACAATATGAAAGATGAGATGAACTTATATTTTAGCAGTAAGAGAAGGAAAGTACTTACGAACAAGAACCAATTCTAGGTTGAAATGATATGCAATCATCTTGCACATTTCATTTTTATAGAAGACGTAAACAGAAAAGCTAACAATCCCCTTTCCTTCAGATTTTTATGCATGGCACTTTCAGGCTGTCTCTTAGTGTGCCCCAGCTTCTATTATTACTGAATATGAAGTAGTATGGGAATCGTACACAGTAAAATATTCCAAAAACAGTTTTAGAAACTGCATTCTAGATGCAGCTTTTCTCTCTGATAAACGTCTTTGTTCTTTACAGGTGAGTTCCACTGTGATGTGCCCCTCACATATAACTCCTGCTGTAAGACCTCAGTGAGAACGGGTGAGTCACGATGCTTTCATTGCTCCCTAATCCCATTATCCATCTACACCTCATCTACCTACTTAAATAGCTTTATTACTCTCCTGATAGATTCACACAGAAGCAGGAAATCAGCCTAGAGATCAGCACAACTGTAACAAACCTCTTATAATTTATCAGCTACCTAAATTATCAGCTACTCTGCTTGTAGTGACTCTTTTTGAAATTTGCCAAATAGTAACTTCGTATCTTGGTGAATTTTAAGCATGTAAGTGGAATAGATCTAAACTTTTACTTCCCCCTCCATGAATTTCCCCATGTATTTCCTATAGATACATCACATCACCTATTATTCTTTAGTTTTTCCAATTGCCTAGAAAGTTCTGCTTCAATACATGAAACATACAAGAACACATGCATATACAAACATATATGTACAAACATATCAAATGTTCATTTTATTTACATGAATATTTGTGCAAGTTCTTCTCACACACCCAGGTGCATGCATACTTTTAAACATTTATCACTTTGTTTTGTCAGATGCATCTTGTTAGAACACATACCTTGTTCTTGCAGAGGTCAGGCTGAGCTTCCATCTTCCTTTTTTTCTACAGAAGAAGAAGAAGAGTTTTCCAGTAAGATTTCTTGGCCCAGGCCAATAGTTCATGTACAAGAAGCGGCATTTTTCTGTAGATCTCCATTGACTCTCTCCTTCACAGTCCTCAGCTCAGACCACAAGATTTTCCAGTGTTGTGTGCAATTTTATCTCTCCTGGGACGCAATGGTCTTGGAGCTATTTAAAAAAGAAAATATTTCTGTTCATATTTCTACTAATTAGGTGTGTTTTGGGGGGTTGGGTTTTTTGCAGGGGGTGTTTTGGTTGTTGGTTGTGGTTTTGGGTTGTGTTTTTTTTTTTACAATTAGAAAACTGGCGATTTTATTTACCAGAGAATAAAATCATTCTGTGTTTCTAGAGGTATTTTAATTTTCCCTTTAATGCCATTTCTCATTCAAAATCACTGTCTGGTTAAAATATACATTCTTTTATTTAGCCAATAGACTGACATATTTATGTACAATGGATTTCTCACTTTATCATCTTATAAGGATAGAAAAATAACTGGAAAATGTACTTTATTGGGACACCTCATGAGAGACAGAGCTACATATACTTTTTTTTTTTTAATTTAAAAAATATTTAAATTGTCTTGACCCAAAATCAAAGAAGAATTCAGCTAATTATCCAAGACACTTCACTTTCTGAGCAGTAATTGGAGGTCAAACAGCACACAAAAAATTGTACTTGTGCTTTAATAATTAGCACCATGAAGCAGGGAATTAACAATTAATTCTTCATACACAAAATAACTGCAGCCTGTTGTGTGCCTATTAAAAAGTATCCTAACCAGAAAAATGTCAAAATTTCAGATGAGGAATTAGAGAAGGGTGCTTCTTGTCCTTGCTTTCAGAATGCACAGTCACTTCCTGTTTCAGCTTTAAAATAATACTCAATTGAAGAATTGCTTTGTGATTATTACTGTTATAGAGGGAGAAAAACAAGAGGAACAGGCAAAAAAGAGACATGGCATACAGAAGGTGATTCACAGACAGATCATCATGTTCAGTGTTTCTTGTTTGCTATAGCTCCCTTGACAGCAGAAATACTTTGTATACCAACTTTTGATTAGCATGAGTAAAAACATAACATTAATTCCCACAGGGCTGTTAGACATTCAAGGAGAGCAAGCAACTGATATATAAACAGCAGCACACAATATATTAATAAATCAGCAGATCTCCAAGTATTTTCAAGAGTGCCAACTGACACTTTGCAAATGACATAGTATCTAACTTCACAATGTACATCTTACTGATGTTTTTGCATTGTGAAAACCAGGCAATAGTACACACATATAAATAGTATTTTCTACTTTGGTGGATTCTTACAGTACTTCTACTATAGCCAACACAAACCTCCTTTTATCTTAAATATACCTAAGCTGTTCAAGAAAAGCTCCACATTATCTTGTAAAAATACCTTTAATTTTCATTATAATCCTTTTGATATTGAAGTAGTACCTACCTACAATAAATCAACACTGGAGCTCAAAACATCCTTAAATATAGTTGAATCCATGTGCGTATTTTCTCAGGTGACATGAAGGCAATTGGCACCGAGTTTACAGAACTCCGTAACTGATGGAAAAGCTGTCGCTGCTCATGAAACCGTTAAATATAAAGCCTTGCCCAGATGGCTACAGAACAGGTTCACTAAAGCCATTTATATCAGATAGCACAGGGGTCTCAAATCATGTAAAAATGATTCTTGGTAACCACCATGCAGATGGTCTTCTCTCTCTCTTGGGGTCCAAAAGGGTAGGGAAAAATGAAATTAACAGTCTCAAGTTGTGCCAGGGGAGGTTCAGGCTGGATATTAGAAAGAACTTCTTCACTGTAAGAGTCGTTAGGCACTGGAACGGGCTCCCCAGGGAGGTGGTGGAGTCACCATCCCTGGAGGTGTTCAAAAAATGTTTAGATATGGTGCTTCAAGAGGCTTCAAGACATGGTTTAGTGGGTTTAGCAGGCATGGTGGCATCAGGTATACGGTTGGACTTGATGATTTTTGAGGTCTCTTCCCACCATAATGATTCTATGATTCTATTCTATGATTCTAAATAACCTGCAGCAGCCCTCAGATGTCTTCAAAACACACCAGTGAGAAGAGCAAGGGGAAACGGCAATCCCTTGCAGCCACAGAACAAGTGCAACGTCTTCAACAGTCTTATTTTTGCTTATAGCCCGAGTGCCAGAACAAGTAGGGACCAAGAGGAAAAGCTCTGTTATAAAAGTCCTTGATCCTCTTTTCCTACTAGGAATCTAAATTGGTTGTCAGAACAGTAATGCTGCTAAGTTGGAGGAACTACAGAGGCATCATATCAAGCAGTCAAAATAAAACCACTATATTTTGACACACTGCATAAATTATGTCCTCTTATGTACTACCACAGAAGGATGATAAAGAAAAACACATTAAACCTGAAGCCAAGTGTCTAATATCTCTGGAGTACACCGCAACCTCATCCCACTTGGCATATTCACCAGGGAGATGAGTGAAATCTCCACAGTGATCTAATACAGCTCTTCACTTGACACTTTTAAGGCAAATTTCTGAACTTAAGGTCTTTGTCACTGAAAGCCTGGAGGCTGCTCTAGTAAAGAGCTGTTTCTGAGATAACTAAACTCAAAGCTCAGCTAACCAATAATATCTTAAGCAATCAAAAATATGGTCCAACAAATAAACTGGTACATTCCTCTAAAGGCAACCATATGGTTAGCCTGACAATCCCACCAATGAATTTGTCAGTAACTCATAAAATATTACACAGTATTAAGCAAGCTGCTGGAGCTCTGGCAATAAAGTCGTGTTGAACCAGCTCCTTTCTGTACATGCCTGGATTTATTTCCAAACAAGATAGCAAAAATGCCTCACATATATATACAAGAATAAAAAGCTCAATCTCTCCAGTTTGTCTGGATCTTTGTGTTTTTGTGAGACCAGAAACCAACTCAATTTCCCCAGCTGAGAACCTACTTATGACTGCAGAACTGGTACAGAGCCCCCCTTGCAGACACAAAGCTGACACTCTTACTCCAGCTCCCAGCCTCAGTACAGGAAGCACAAGGGGCAGTGCTGGGCTTTCTCTCTTCTCTGTTGGCAGGCAGCCAGTTGGAAGACTTTAGAATATCTCCAAGACTGCTCTAAACTATAGTGGGTTGGCATAAAACTAGTCTGGGAATAAAATGGGACTGCAAAGCTCAAATGTTCATTCTTTTGCTCAGTCTTGCCCCATTAGTTAACATGTATTCTACTTTTTGCTCATTCAATCTTTTCCTGCTGCAGTTTCCAAGATTTTCCAAGCTCTTTGCTTTCTGAGTATATGAGAATTTGATATTGGAAGTAATACAGGTGGTCTTCATTACTGTGACTTTTCAAGTTATCTTCATTCAAAGGACAAATGTTAATAAGGAACAGAGATTAGGTGGCCCCCTAGAACACCATGCTAGAGTTTTAAGCTAACTCAAACCAAGCAAACCTGGAGAATACTTTCTTTAGCTAGCTTTAATAACCTTTACATCTTTTCTCAGTTTTTGTCTCTACATGTGGAACTCTTCCCTTCTTTCTCTTGGAACACTGCTTGGCTTGGAGACTGGCAGTTATGTATAATAATTATTGTCTGTACCGCATCCTTCAAATACATGCTTACTGTCTTTTTTAACTCCTTAACAGTTAGATTGGTTTCTAACTTGCAATTTTGATGCTACACGGCTGGCAATGCAATATGATTCTTTTGCACCAAGCTGCTTTTTCGCCAATGCTCTCCATTTTCCTAAAAAGCTGTTAGTAAAATGCCAGTCTTCACTAAATTAAAAGAGACTGAAAAATTTCTGTGGGTGGAGGACATTTAAAATAATATATTCATCTCTAATGGCCATGTGGGAATATCAACTGTGCTTTGCCATTAGTCATAGTTTGGAATCACACCTATGAGCCAATAACATTATGCACAAACGTTATCCCCCTCAACACCAGAATATTGTAGAAACATTAACTGGTTAATCCTCACAGTGCCACTTCGAACATGTGATTGTGAATTAATGTTATTCCTGTTCTACAAAGGAAGAACTGATGCCACATTTCTTCTAAAGCACGCTACATGAGAAAGTACAATCTGTTTGTGGCAGCAAAGCACTTCATGCAGACTACGCTCACTCTGCTGGTAGCTAAGCTAGCTCTAAGAGAGTCAGCTCATGGATGTCTGGAACATCTTTGCTGTCAGCACAGGCTAAGAGGCAAAAAGACCAATAATTTCTGAGTTTAATAACTGCCCATGGAAAAATAAATATACCAACAATTATTCCTATGTAGATAGAGCATGCTGGTGCCCCCATTATCTGCAAGGTAATCACACCATTTAAGCAAATGCTAATTTCAGCAAGACTTACTTAGATATTGATTTAATTTCTGAGTAATTGTTCACAAATTAATTGCCTAAAACTATTACTAATATACCTTCATAAGCCAAGCTTGAATTAGGCTTCTCTGATTCCACACACTCTTCAGCTGGATATCTACTGGTGTACTTCATAACTACAGCAACAAGAACTGATACTTCGGCGTTTTCCAAGTGTATGTGAAGAATCATCCCTTACCTAAACAGGTTCCCTGGAAAACTCTGAAGTTTCAGGTGAAGATCCACTTGTAAACATGCTCTATTCTGTTGCAGATATACCTCTGCCACATGACAAAAAACCATAAAGTGTATGCCATACTCCATAGTTCTCTTTAGGTAAGATGCTTATCAAGAACATGCACACACAGAAAGAAAGCAGGCAGAAGAAATAATTAGGAAAGACACTCCACTTCTGTTCTTTCAAAGTGAAACATACACTCTGCTGTATCCTCTTCCTGTGGCAAGCAGCCATTTCAGGTATTACTTTTCCACCAACAGACTCCTTTCTGCTTTGAAGGAGGTTAATATCCTTCGCTGGTAAGTAGAAAAGAAAGTGAAGGAGCTAAGAAGGAGTATGAGAAAAAGGCCAACAATTAGACAACAGAAGGAGGAAGAGTGAAAGACATGCACATAGCATGTCAGGGAGCATTGAAGGGCAGCTGCTCTGCAAGGGAAGATGAGCTGGAACAAGCACAGTAAAAAGGCTGGCACAAGCAAATTCACCAAGGAGAGCCAGGATGTAAAGTAGCAAGGCTGGGTCAGGGCCAGAGATGACGGTCAGGGTCAAACACAGTCCCAATCACCCAGCAAGTCAGTAGTGATTAAGCAGGACTGTTCCTTGCCAGGAAACTAGAACTGTTCTGAATCTACCCTAGATGATCTAATGGTGGGATTACCTGCTTATGAAACAAGAAATGCATTTCCCCTGCTGCTGACCAGAAGACAGAACTTCTTTACCTTACAGAAAAGACTGGCCACTCGTAACACATGCTGCCATCATGCACAAAGCAGAACACTGCTATCACACTGAGGGCAATGTTAACATTGCAGGGAAAATGCAGGTCCTACAACCGATAAAAATCCACATATCAAGCACAGCACGATCTGGGCTATCACTTTAATGTCATTCTGGTTTCCTATGCCTGGAGTCAGCCTCAATATCACATCTTTTTAAGAAAAATCCTAAATTTGTAAGAGCCAGGATTTTCAGGGTCTTGTTTGAAAACTTACGTAGATACTTATTATCCAGAAAAAAATTATGTGGATGGAGAAGCCAAAGTCCAAGATCTCATCCTGGAACTCTTACAAGAGGGTTAAATTAAATAGGGATAACGTAAACAAACTCAGAATTATCAGTTATCAGAATTTTTATTTGCTGACATGAAGAATAATTAAGAAAGAATAAAGGATGTAAAGGAGGCAGTATTTGAAATACCTACCCAAGCAGCATTCTTACAGTACAGATTATCTGAAATCAAAGAACAGCAAAAAAAGAAAAAAGGTTGCTAAAGACATTATTAATGCCACCTAATCACAGACTCATACTAGATCAACAAATCCATTAGAAATACTTAATAAGGATAGATAAAATGAGTTTCTTCTGTGCATAATTCCATACACACATTTAAGGCTGCCCT
Source organism: Cariama cristata (assembly GCF_000690535.1). Lineage (NCBI taxonomy): Eukaryota > Metazoa > Chordata > Aves > Cariamiformes > Cariamidae > Cariama > Cariama cristata. Next base: position 17,662 of record NW_009605279.1, read on the forward strand.
AAGCCCTTCATGAAACTTAACGGCGTCTTTTACCCCTTTCCTATTCAATTTATTAAAAATTGGAGAGCTTAAATGTGAAAATCTGGGTCAATGATACATTAAGACTTATGAGTTATATGAAATAAATCAGAAATACTTGTTTCTCAAATATACACTGCAATGACCTTGACATGACATTACTTTTTGCTGTGTGATACAACTCTATCTTTACATATATAGTAAAATTACTATTCTAAGAATCATACATTTTGAACTTTCTGGTTTTCAAGGGCAATCTGAGTCCTTACCACTGTGTTAATACAGACTTTAGACCATTATCTTCTTTGGACCAGAATGAAGGAAAATATCTTGAACTATGATTGAAGAGACAAAATAGCCCGAGAGAGCGAGCTTTTGCTGCAGGCTTTTACGTTATTTCCGTTTTTAAAGGACAATTAAAATACACTCAATGTAAACTCAGGACAGTCATTATTATAGAAGGAGAGGCTGGAGAAGAACCACTCAGCTTGATATCAGCAAAGGTAAAATGGAACTAGAGCTGCACAGGAGGATTTTACATTGAACATGGAGGTAGATAGGAATCTCTGGAAGGAGAAAAGACTATACAAGAACTAATGAGATTGCCACACATTATTTTTCCTAGGCAATGAGTATCATAGGTAAAAAGTCTGAACTCCAGCAAGAGGAGCAGAAACTGTCTGCAGAAGCCTAGGAAGACTCCTAGAATGCTGACAGTAAAATTTTGCTAGAGGCATTTCTGTAATTGAATGTTTGTTCTGCTTTGGGGGGAAGTGGGGAGGACAGCAACAATGACGGGATATTTTATCTCTACACTCAAAATGCATATAACTTTCTAAACAGGCATATACTTTAGCCCTACCATTCTTTGCTGTTCACAAGAAAGCTAGCATATGAGAGAAATCAGAGTCTCACAGCATTGACAGTTGCCTGTCTCTTAACTCATTAATTGACTTTACCTTCTTGGTCCCTATTCTCCATATTTGAACAGTTCCTATTGTCCTTTTCACCTGTATTTTTTCTTTTTTTTTTTTTTTCCCCCTCCTTGTTAAACTGTATTTTCATAAATTACTTATTTTTCTCCAACTACTGTCATTTTGCCAGACAAGATGGTTTGGCATTGCTGTTTGTATTACAAAGACACACCGTCCTTGTTGACACAGATACAATTCCAGAGCTAATGACTCTGTTGGTGAAGTAAGGATGATGAATGCCGACCAGAAGATAGAATGTCTTCCTCTCACTCCCTTGAAATTATATCAGGCTCTATGTGGATAAATAGATAATTAATATTTCAACAGAAACAAACCCATAATTTCTAAATCCAGACGGCTTTTAAGCATTACCTACATGCATATGTGAGGTGAACTTTTTCCTTTTTCTGAGTTCTTCATAAAACAAGGACACAATCTAAAAACTTATCTAAAAGACAAGTTTTTCAATAATGTAACACTGGATACGGTGTGGGGTTCAGCTTTACTATCCACATGAGATCCATAACCTATGAATATAGTACTGTTAAATAATGTCATTCTTTTCATAAAGTATATATTTTCCAGCTGGTTGAAAGTTAAAATAGTTTGATATTTATGTTCTTGTGAGACTAAAGTGCAGATGGACGTAAAATTTGTCATGGAGCCCAGACAAAAAGAAGTCTCCAGGTGGCTTTTTTCTACCACAGCAGTCACGTACAATTCAATATGTGCTCCAGAGCATTTAGTTCTTCTAAAAACAGTGTCAGCAAAATTTCTGTCTCTCTTTCATGAATATTTTAAAAATTTTAATCAGGCTGAAACATGAATGTTCTTAAGTAAGAAGGCTGCATCTCACCACTGAAGGATTAGCAAGTGAAGAGAACAACAGTACAGAGCTGCAGATAAGTAGATTCTGGCAATACCTTTATTGCATACATAACTGGATCAACATTTTACTAATGGGGTTAAATTTCAAGCATTCAAGGAGCCTCGAATTCCTGACATTTTGAGGTCTCACCCAGAAAAGACACACATTGCCAAGATCTCAAGTGATCTGCTGACGGTAGAGCTCAAGGACACTGTCAGAAATCTGTACTACAATATTGTTGTCTGAAGGATGTCTCCCAACTGTGGGAGCTATTTCAGAGAACTCCTAGGGTCTCTGAAAAATGATAGATTTCACAAAAATGAAAGCACTGTAATTTAGAAAAACAATTTTATGAAGTTTTACTTAAAAAAGCACCTGTTACACCTGATGTGTTTAACATAAACTTGCTGCTAAGTCCAGCACACAATGAGCACACAAGTAGTGGGCTTATGCACAGAGCATAATGTATGCACAACAACTAGTATAATGTTCTATTTCTTATCACTTATGGCAGTTGCTAATGTCAATAACTGCAGCATTATTAAAAAATGTTGCTGTGGCACACAGAATCTTATGATTCCTATTTTTTAACTGAAAAAAACCCTCTTTTCTTCAGTGTCTTTTCCCCAAAGACATATTACAGTCAAATCTTGAATTTATGCTATGCTGTTCTCTCCCACTAAATTATCTAAATACAGGAGCTTAAATTGTGAATTCTTTTTTTCTTGAAAAGACTCTAAACATAACCAGTTGGTTTTTTTTGTTTTTTTTTGTTTTTTTTTTTATGTAAGAATTTTCCTAATGTGACAAATATTAAAAAAATGGACACTACCTATCCATTGATAAAATGGAAAACAGACATTGCAGGCAATTTTTTTCTGTTTGTGCATCTCTCTCCTATGAAACTAACCAGAATTTTTTTTCACAGTCACATGCTGATGGTGTGTTTACATTATGAATAATAAGTTGAATAACAATGCCTGTAAAAAGTCTGGTCCCCAAATTTCATATGTCATCAGTCTTGTTTTATGATTTAAAAAAAAAAATCAAACCCACAACCAAACCACAACAGCAAATCTCAGAAACTCCAGGGAGACTTACAGCACTTTTACATCAGTCTCTTTACAAACATTACAGTAACACAGTCTCCAGGGCAGAGAGCTTATAATCAAACACTCTGCTCCTAGAGGATTTGGGCACACACACACTGTAAGTGGCCCAACTGCTCTCAAGCCTGGCAAACAAAGTACTTATTCAGATAGATATAAATGGATTTGATTACAGTTTCACTGAACTAATTTTAAACCACTCAAACTCTCTGCATCTAAAAGCAGAGAAGTTCTGGGCTGACAACAATCCCAGCTTCCCAACAGCTTTGCAGATGTGGATGTTCCAGGAATCGCTGGTAACAGAATGGCTTTAGCATGACGTGCCTGTACACACAGGAGGAATGTAGCGTTCTGTTCCCAGGGCCCTCATGGTTTAGTTCTTACAGGGCAGGATATGTCATTTATACCAAAACCCTAAGCCAAATACCAAATCAGCCTCCATCCCACTCTGGCTGGATACTGTACATTAAAAAACAAACAATCGTTACAGAAAAAGCCTTCTGCACCACTCAAAGGCATGTGTGGAGTGACGCTGTCAAGAGTGGCAGCCTCCCTGTGTGCTGGGACGGGGGCTCCCTCTCCTGACTGCTGCTGCCTGTGTGGGTAGGAGCAGCCGGTCTTGCCAGCCAATCACCAGAAGAGATGTGGGTTATGATGGAGAACAAAATGGTGGCCCTCTGCCACAAAATGGCGGCAAACCCATGTGTAAGTAGGGGAAGGGCCTTCCAGATCTAATTTACTTTGAGCAAGCTAGTAGGGATTTTTTCATTTAAAAATCTGCACCTCCTTGATTGCCAGTTTGAACTATGCCCCTAATAGGGCAGATGTTGGTCACACAAATACAGGTCTAGGAGTACATAATAAAAATGACCAAATTCGCCTGAAAATATTACGTATTAATGCCTTAGCTCTCTTTCTCTTTTAAAAGCTTTATTCTGTTACATAAACCAAACTTTTATTTAAAAGTTCTTAACAGAAAATGTATTCTTCCTGCCACAATCCTCAGGTAGCTACACATCCCAGCCTGTGAATGACGTAGCTGGGCAACATGATGCCTTAAGCTAAAAGGAAAGACATACTGACAGAATTATTTGTCTTTCCTTATTAGTATTTTACCTATTAATCTCCTTGTTGGAAAAGCATTCTGAACTTGAACTTTATTAGAGAAACCAAGGAAATAATTTGCAAGTATTCTGTGATAGGTTTGTGTAAATCCCAACAATATTTTATTTTTCCAATAAATAAAATAGGGACTGTAGCAATAAATACATAAAACAGACACTATGGTGGGGACTGCCTACCACAGTTGATAAGGTTTAGGAAGCACACTCAAAGTACAGCTGCCCCAGAACAATACTGCTGCTGCTCTATATGGTTTGGGAAGGCAAGGAAGGGCCAGAAGAGAAGCTCTGAGATAAATTAATCAGATGCACACTAAAAATCCCAATTCTGATACTAAACATTTTTGGATGATTTTTAAGGTTTCTTTTGAATATCAAAAGTAATGTCAATGTCTGAAATTATGTCCCCATGCGCTTTAAACAACAGTCCTCGAATTTTAAAAGAATTCTGAATCCTGGCAGGACCAGTGGCTCCACTGTGGTTATTAATACACTACAGAAAACTTATCACTTTCTTGTAAAATATTTTTCATCCATGAAAGTAAATGCAGAGTGAGAGTTGAAAGTAAAAATGCCATGGACTGGCAGTAAAAATGCCAATAAGCAGATTGTGAACCTCTGCACACAAAAATGAGTTCACTCGTCCAAGCAATTTTAACTCAAGCCTATATAGTCACTGCACTGAGTCATGCATCAGACAGTTTTTCTGTTCAGAAGTGGAGACAAAGTACCAAGAGTAACGTAGGCTTTTTTCTTCTCCCTCTCTCCCCAAAAAAAGGACACCAGCATATTGGAGAGATTTCAAAAAAGAACAGGAAAAATCATTAAAGATTTGGAAAGGAATTAATTTCTGAGAAAAAATATAAAATACGAACCAGCTTGTATTCTTGCTAAAGGATGAATAAGAAGATATATATCTGACAGTTGACATGTACTGGACAGATTTAAGCACCAATGATAATGTATTTAGAAGCTGTATTACAAGAAGTAAGAAAATACAACTGAAAAAAATTAAGATTTAAATTGGATACATAACTGTGAGGTAGGAGGTCTTACGGAAAAAAACAATGAGACTGTGGATATTATTTCATGACCAGGTTAAATGAGCATATAACCTAAGTGCTGCTGAAAGGACAGGCCCACTTTCCCTCTACTGCCAGTCCCCAAAGAAATATTCATTCTGTGTAAGCAGACCAGAGAGCACTTTTATGTCTTCCAATGCAGGCCCTAGATATATGTCATGCTCTACCATCTCTTGTTATTGCTGTCCTTCTCTTGTAGAGGCTGGGGAGGCTGCTCTGTAAGGGCTCACAGAGCACATGTTCTTTCTGCCTTCCCAGCACCTTACTTGCCTTGTGGTTACACAGAATGAATATTTCTTTGGTGAGCTAACAAAAGTCAATTGGCCATCATTTTGATTAGTAATCACAAAAGAATGTGTTTTCTTGAGTCAAGAGGTAAGAAGTCTTTGTCCTGCTGTATTAAAAGACAGAATACAAAATTTATGATTGTCTTTCTTGACAATAAGAACACATCAGGCTTAACTGAGAGAGGAGTATAAGCAGCTACTAAAGTTATAAATTAAATATCCTACATCATTGCATATACTGGAAAACAGGTCCTCTGTTAGAACAAAGGCAGCTTAACAAATATACTGTGATTTATGATGAAACTATTCAGTGTTTCATGGAAGGTGAATGGAGGGAAAATGCCTCATTGAGGCAGGAAAGTGAAACTGCAGTGGCATTTCAGTCTTCAAATCTCATCCCACAGCAAGTTTAATGGAAAGACCTAGAAGAGAGCAAACAAATTATAATCTCCCCACCACCATCTAGAAGGCGCACACCACAAACCTTGTCTCTTTTAGTCAGGCAGCCTCAGTAATGAAGCTAATTAAACTAGATGCCTTTGTGCCCAAGGAAACATTCCTCTTAAGGGGTTGGGTGGTGAGGTTCTAGAGAAAAGCCAGTTACCATTAAAACTTGCTGGAGGAAGCACTAAGACATCACACGGATGAGATAAAATTAGTAATTTCATTTGGCATAAAGAGTCAGGGATAGAGCCAAAGCAAAGACAAGTTAGTAGCCCACATATTTAGCCACCAGAATGTGGGTAAGTCTGTTCAAGGCTCACAAGAGCAGTCTCCAGGCAAAAACAAAACAAAAAACCCCAATCCTTGTTAAAATTTCTTACTCAGGCTAGTACTTCAAGTTGAACATGAAAAGTCAACCTGCTTTTAAATGACATTTTCAATAAAAAGCATTGTAATTCTATATGAAAGGTCATCTTAACAAGCATTTGTACTGAATCAACCTGAGATTTTAGATGTACATTCCCAAGTTGCAATTGCAGTATGAGCAATATGACTACCCAACATCTAAATAAAATGAAGGAACAGTTTTCTTCAGATAGATATAAAAGAAAGGATTTCATTGATTTTGCAGTTCTCATGGTCACATTTAAGAACCAGAGCAAGCCAATAAAAAGAACAATCTCTTCAACCATTCTGTCCTTATTATAAGGTCTAATCCGTTTCTCTGCTAGGACAAAAAATGAAAACAGTGCACTAGAAGGGCTACATAAACTGTTCCAAGAAAGCTGAGAATAATTTCTTCTTTTTTTTTGTTGGATTTGTAAGCTTATGCTTCTGGGCACAACATAGGTTAAGAAAGAGGTATAAATAAAAATGCAAGTTACATTTTATTTCCCAGTGCTACTCTTTACCATTTACCTGTATCTCATCCATAAAAGTGGAAATTTTATGGGAAGAGAGAGAAAAAGCTAAATAAAACCCATCAGCAACAACAACAGAACAAATTAATGATTTGTGTTTTACTCAGCATTGCTTGATGTATGCTTTTTATTGACTCTAAATGTCAGGATTTTAACTCTTGTTTCCAGCAGTGGTGTTCGTCATTGTAGGGCTATAAGGTCCTACAGAACAAGGATTCTTCGGAGTTGATTTAGCTATGGCTTTTTCTGTTCAGTTATGTGATGTCACACTGACTCCTTAGTAGAAGTCCTCCAGGTTAAAAATTACTTGTATTGTTATCTTTCGTGGATAATGGTATTTGAAATGTCCTCCTTCCTTCAATTTTTCCTTCTAAAAGTCCCATTACATGTGCTTGTTACTCTGACCTGTAGAACTTGTCATAATCACTCCTTGAAAACTTTTTGCCGAGTTTCTTTCACAAGATTCAGTAATTTCCTACAACCTACTGACTCTCTGTGCACATAATTGAAAACTGAACAGTACAACACAGGTGTATCTGAATGCAAATATAACAATCTGAAAAAGACTGTGAATATTGTGTTTTGCTCTAGTTTAATTTTGACTTTGGGTGCTTCCTAAAACCCACCTAGAAAGATGATGTTTCCTTTTTTTCTTCCCCTGCTTAAGCAGCAGTACATCTGAGAAAATATCAAGAAATGCTTTGTTCTCTCTTCAGAGTTTTAGACAGTATTAGCACTTTCCAGGAGAAAAACAATTTATTTCTGCTACTATTAGTAATGAAATCTCTTCCACTGTCAGGGTGAGAAGTGTAGCCCAAAGACAAGAAGATGACAGCAGTCAACAGATGCAAGCAGTCAAGCTCAGTTCTTGATGCAGAGGAAAAGAGATTTATTTATATGAGATACTAAATGCTGTCATCTCCTTCTGATAGTGCTCTTGCAAATCCAATGGAGACAAAGGACAGAGAGAGGTTTCATGCAGAACACCCTGGCAGCAAGTAAAGGCAGCCCGCAGTGCTGTTTCAAGTAGACCATAGAAACTGCATTCATAAGGCTGAGTAAGAAGTAAAGCGGTACACCAAAGCTGTGCCAGCCTACTTTAAAACCTAAAAGCTGTCAGCAAGCCTGAATACTTAAATCTTTTAAATAACAGCTGTTTTTCCAAGTCAGTGTTTGCCAATCCTGAGGCTACAAACCTGTCCCTTGACTAAAGTATCCTAATTCTTGCCTCTAGTCTCTATGGTAAGGCTTATCTTTGTTAAGCTTATTACTTTGGAAAACGACTGTAGTTTTGACACATCTAGTAGAAGAGCAGATGAGAGTTATCTGAACTTTCTCAGCAGTTTCTCTTTCAGAATGCCCTTTAATGTCACACTCCATAAAGTAAATTTTATTTAGAAAATCCACTGCTAGTACAAAGCAACTGGACTTGCTATGCAGTTATATGTTGAAAATAATAAATTATTTCAAAGGTTTAAAAAAATATAACACATAATTTACCCAACCTAAAAACTATGTAAGTTGATGTGCATTTGAATGGAATAAAAAAGTAAAAGAAAAACATCCCAACAATTGATATTTCCTCCTCAATTCTCTGCACACTCAAAAGAATCACTGCACTTAGGAGGATATGTAGACGTGCAAAGAGCATTTAGAGTTCAGCAGATTTTAGAGCATGCAGCTGTCCCTTTTAACTTCTGAGCATGCTCTCATTTGATCTTGTTCTTAAATTTTAAAGATTCAAAAAAAACCGAAAACCACAAACCTGAAACTTAACAAGTCTACAACTGTTCCCAAAGGTCCCACTCCCACAGCTATTTTTCTTCTTTAAAAGAAAGAAGATATATTTTGCTTAAGTCTCTGTGTAGCGAGTGGTTTTAAGGGTTTTTTTGCCTTGCTGTTCTTCACAGCAGTGAAATTACACCTTTCTGTAGTATCAATTATAGTTGACTGTACTAATATCAGATTGTCCTCACATATCAGGTATAGGATTTTTATTTCTTCTACTTAGTGTAGTATCAGTATTTTCAAAACTGTAACAACTTATTTATTATTATTATAACAACTTATTAAGATGCCTGCACCTCAATTAATCATTTGGCACCTGTAAATGAGGGTTCAACCATTCTGAAGATCTACTGATCACAATGCACAGAAAGTGCAAGAATTTTATATGAACCCTCAAAAATAGATATTGAAGATGTTTGGAAAATTACAGTGCAACCAGGAGAATCCCAACTTTGACAGAAGTATTTTTCAGTATAAATGTCATTTCAGGTCCATTTTTAAATAGATTCATTATTTGTTAGATCCTCCAGCGTATGAACTGGTGAATCTTTGAGGTACACAGGCAAGAATGTGTCAGAGAATTTCTGTCTTTCGTAACTCACTTCCTTTTGCCTTTCTCCTTAATCTTTTGCAATCACTTGTAAACAGAGACATGCAGACTTTTACAGCGACATCCTATTCTATGAGGTCCCATAGTAAGTACATCTAACAGGACAGGTTCATGTCTTACATTTTATTTGCTTCCCTGTTTTGGTGGGTTTTGTAAGGCCTGTTGCTTACACACTGAAATAATAACGTCACAGTACCTATTTGTGCCTGTTGCACGTAACACTTCATTGAAAATAAGATACATCTTTCTCCAGTGCTGCTACTGTTTTGTGGAGGAACAAAAGCAAAAGAAAAACAGAAAAACAAGGAAAAAAAAAAAAAGAAAAAAGAATCACCCACTCCCCAACCTACCTCATCCTTTTTTTTTTTTTTTTTTAGGAAAAAATTTCTTTTTCCCATAGTATTCCCAGTGCAAAATTCCTGTACTTAGGAGAGAGCAAAGGAAGACCCCAATCACTGCTATGGACACTCTCGACCCTTCTCATTCTAACCTTAAATCCCCAGTGGAGAGACGAAAAGATTAATTAGGTGTAAAAGAGAAGAAAAATTAATAACCTTGTATATCTTATTTCAGAAGATACCATTCTGAAGCGATCCATATTAAGATTTTATCTTCTCATCATAAGTCAGAAGGTATTGCCCTGTGTTTAACTGTAGTGGCAGCAAAAATGGATCAGATTATGTACCTTTTATATCAGTCAACACTAAGATATAAATATCTCACTCCTAATACAAGCATGGTCAACAAAGGACATGCTTTCTCTACATCATTAATTTTTTGCTTAATGTGAGTTTTAGGTACTTTTTGCCACACGCACTCACTATACTAGTCAGGTTATACACCTTTTTTCTGTGCACTGAGTATCTCAAAGTATTGCTTCAGCCTTTCAGCACTTACCTTCTTCCTTGACTTTGTCTTTAAGGTCTGTCTTGATACTTGTACTTCATTCAGTTTATTTTTCTATTGCTTGCACGTTATCCTATGCACCTTGGACTAGCCTGTCTTAGTCTTTGTACTCGGCTGTTCTGAGTTGCTTAAGTCAGCTCAGGGCTTGTCCATGCACTTGGTTTGATCTCTGCTTCCCTCAACAAAGTGAGACCTTTCTCACCTCTGTTTCATACATAGTATCAAATCTGAAATCACCCAATCATTTTCAAATTCTTTAACACCGTCAAAACAGACATCCAAGGCTACATATGCCAACTGTCTTGACTAATTCCACCATGCAGGACTCTATAACACACTTAAGCTCCCACGTGCTGTTGCCCTCTCAAATGCTTTTTCCTGCCTATATGCACATAAACCACAAAGCAAGAAAACAGTATTTACAATAGTACAAGAATGAACCTTTGTACTACATCAGAGTAAAAGAAAGAAAGGTAAATTTAATATTGCACAGAAAACAAGCACTGAACTACAGGGAGAACAAATGCAAGATGCCTATACTTCCAGGAGGTATTCCTATGTCTATAATAATAACGTGATGTAATAATAATAAATATGCATATATTCACAATAATAATAACTGCTCCACTGAAACCTTTGTTTGCCTATATGAAGGCATATCGCAAACACTACCTATTAGAAGAACAGAAATAATTTAAACAATATACTTTAATAATACTGTCTTGCATGTGCAAAACTTGACCAGAAGTCCTTCTCATGATAGTCTCAGGAAGACAGTAGACATAACTGAAATATTCTTGTTTCATGATCCCTCAGTATGAAGGTCCTTGCAGGTTTAGATACAGCAGCGTAATGCAAAAATCCATCATGGTGAAAAGAATGTCATGTGGCATTTCACCAGTCATTCTTGAGAGACATAAAGAGCAAGATTAAGGCAACCTAAATATTTGTCTCTATAATGGAAGGTGAGTGATTAAGCACAGTGATCTTGGCTCTCTAGAGTTAGAGGAGTGACCATCCACTGTCATCAGCTGTGTTTTTAATGGATGCCACTGTCCCTTGAAATCACATAAGGGTTATTTTAGGTGAATTAAAATAATGGAATGATTATTAACACACTCATAACACATTCTTACCAACAAGCGAGCCAGCTGCAATTTTTCCATTTGACAATAACTGACCAATTAAAGAGTTATATAATTTGAGTGAATCACACCATGATCCTGGGAATTTCACCCAAATATTTAACGTATGTTGCCAAGGCTTGATCTGTTCACACTTTCACAAAACAGTACCACTTTCTGTGCCGATTCATATATTCCTGCCAAGATGGAGCCATAACAGTTACATGTGGTTGCAATTCAGAGCTCCCAGAACACTGGCTAAAGTGACAAGGTTATAAAATCCTTACTTCTATTTTGCTGGTTCTATCTGTGTAGAAAAAAGCAGAATCCTATTCTGAAATACATCATCTAATCCAGTAATAAATATTTAAAATCAAGCAACAGGTCTTTGGTTAAAACTCAATATTAAAACCTTTTTTTCTGCACTCTCGTGCTGCAATGTATTCCCAAGGACATTTATTAGCTGTCAGCTGTATATAAATTCAGAACAGATGGTACTCTAATGTAGACAGGTAATGTGCATCTCTGGATCACCTTTGAACATATCCATGAGCATTAAGTTGCTTTATTAATTCCAGTTATGTCACTATAATTACAAACTTCTGACTTCTTTTCCCAATTCTCTCCCTATAGGAGGAAAGAGGTCTACATACCATTTATCTCTAAATTTCCCATTTACAAAGAACAGGCTAACCAAAAAAAGCCACGTCCAGAGGACTGTAGTGTACATCAAATAGTTTCACAATGACTGTGCTTTAAGTAAGAGTTATCAGCAATGATGATAAGCAGATAGTGATCAATTAAATTCTCATTTTAAAATATAGTTCTAATAAAAAAATGTTTAGAAGAGATTAAACAGATTTTCTAAAGCAAAACCTAAATGCAATAAATTCCTCTATAGTTACAGCAGTTAGACCTTTCAGTTATAGGAGACACTTTACAAGTATGTATGCGTGTTATACTAGTTCACAAGGACAGAACTGGGGGAGTTGGGGAGAATTATCAGGGTGTAGACATGAGATGGTTGAGCCTCAGGACAGGGATTTCATGCTCAGCAATATTTGCCATGAAACAAAGGGCCTAATTCTCTGTTGCCTCGTGGTCATTTAGCCATGATCAAATTTGAGAGGGGGAAAAACCTGCATGGCAATTTGGCAATCCTGTGTACCAACTACACAGAAATATAAATAACTGTCAAGGGCGGTATAGAGATTCTACACACAGATTTAACAACCTTTCTTTAAATGTTAGACTGAAGCATGGGTCATGTATAATCAACTTGCAGCATAGTAAGTTTTATTCCAGTATAAGCTTTGTTACTATTTCAAAGGTAGGGGAGAAAAAACAGTATTTTGTAGGTATTTTAAATTACGTTGTTATCTTGTACATTTCATGGCCCACAGTTTTTAGAGTAAGATTTCATATCATTGTTATGAGTTACAAAACATGTGGCACAAATGAGGACGCAAAAGGGTACCCTAAACGTACCCCATACTTAGCTGAAGAGTCCTTTAAATTTTCTATTGGACAAGGAGGTTTAGCCTGGAAGTCAGAACTACAGAAATACTACAGAAAGAGAGAAAGAAAAACAAGTGTCAATTGAAGAAAACCAAGCATGGCAGGCCAGAGCTGAACATTTCTGCCCAGTTGGCTATAAGAGAGAACCTGAAGTTAGCCAAGTAGTTGAGAATAACAGTGAAAAACAGGTGCTACCTATGTTTAGGTATTTTTACTATCTATTGAATAGTCCACCCAAAAAACATGTCCCTGAGGACATCAAGTCGTTTGGGGAGAGGTTACAGAACAAGTTCTGTCCCTGCAAGCTCCTGGCTGGTCTCTTTGGAAGAGGAGTTCTGGGAGGCCAGGTTGGTTGTGCCAACTTGCATATGCCCACCCATGAAGATGGTGGCCCACCAACCCCAGAATTCGGCTGTGTTTGCCCACAGTGGTGATGGGCAGGTCAGAAGGCAGCACCTGTTGACTGCAGTCTTCATCTGCCGACATGCAATCATGACAGATGCAGACTGAGGAGTCTCTCAAAGATAATGAGGAAACACATAAATTGGGAATAGACATGGCTGTATATGAGGGGAAAAATAGGAGGTAGGACTAAAGGACCTATAGAGGTCCCTGACAACTGAAATAATTCTGCAACTCTAAATTGGGTGACGAAAAGAGTTTGTAAACATTCGCTCTTGTTGTTCATATATCTGGTGTCAGAAGCCCTGAGTGTTGCTTAAAGGGATTTTTAAGCAACAGTTAGAATTGAATAAAGGGCTAAATACTAGAATAACTTCTTAATTTATTTATGGTTTGTAATACAAATGCTGGCGTGTCATAACCATCCAATTTTCCTAGCACTTAAGATTAGCTGAAAGAGGACTGTTTAAGTGGAAGCTATAAGCCTGGAAGTATTTGTGTCTGATTTTCCACAAACACATAACAAGGGATGGAAATGCACAGCTCGCCATTAGTGGAAAGCGATGCTTCTTAGCATTTGTCATATGATTAACATTCTCTATTAAAAGGTAAGGAGATGTCAGTGTTGCCTTTATAAGATGCTTGGCTCACACATCAGATTCTAAGGTTTGAGGCTTTTTTAAACTGAGCAGGAGTATCTTCCTCAATTGCCAAGTTGCTTGCACTTAACAAATTTTAAGACTTAAAATTATTAATTTTATATGTATTTCCTTCTTTGACTTAATTTGTTCTAGCCAATAAGCAGTATAGATTGGAATGCTAGCACCCATTCTATGGTAATTCCCTTGATGGGAAAAATAGCTAGAAAGGTCAAAAGCTTCTAGAGATTAATCTAAACAATTTGATTACACATTTGGGGTGGGGGCACGAGAAAAAGTAACAGCCCTGTAACATAGCAGATGAAACCAGAACGAAGGGGAGAGGAAGATCTTTGAAAATCCTTCTACCTTTTTTTCCTGTACGATTTATAATAGGTACTTTTGGTCCACAATGAAACCCTTGAAAAGCAATTATGTTTATTATTTAGAAAACCAGCTGCATTGGAATGTGGTATCATTCCATGGTCTGAATGGTAATGAATGTACATAGTACTTCCCTATCTGTTTGACTTACAACTTACCAATTGTACTTTTTCTCCAAACCTAAGTACTTAAGAACCAACTATGTTTGTACTGGAAGGTGCTTTGTTTCCTGCCAAAGAGCACTGAAACAAAAGCTGTTGCCTCCAGCCTTTGCCACTGCTAAGCAGTGTAAGGCGAGCACACGCAGAGGTATGGCAGAAAGCGTACTTTACCTCCACGCCTCACTAAATAATACATTGGCAAGGCAAGCACATAAGAGATTTGGTGTCTTGTAACTACTATCAGACATGCGTCTATCAAGCTTCATGTTCGTTACTCAAATGAGACCAATGAATTAGAGAACGTTTAAATTTGTCTTCCTTTAAACGGGCACACAATGAGTGCAGCAGAGTCACAACCGGAAAACTTGACTGAGAAGAACACAGCGGTAAGATAAGCTCAGTACAAATACGCAATTTAATGCTTTTTTTTTTTTTTTTTTAAATAGGCTGTCTAGTGTGGGACCTGATACTGCTCATGTAATAAATGAGAATGACGGGGTGAAAGGAAAAAAAATAAGCATCTATTTCCTCAAGTCCCATGAATATGAATAATGCACTTTATAGTCCTCTCTTATTAGATGAGAAAATGTGTTGATTTTGCTGGTAAGATACGAGAATTAGTGTTCCAGTGTGATTTACCTCAAAATACTGGAACCTCGTTACATTTGCTAGAATAGGGGTCTGCTGTAATTTAGAGTTGAAACAACATTTATTAAAGTTTATTATTTAGCTATGCATATTTGTACCAGGATAAAGGTTGGCACGTTAAATGACAGCCCAAATTAATCTATTTTCTCAAAATACTACTAGGAATTTGGAAGCACTTTACATTTTGTAGTAATCAAGAACTATTTTAGCTCTTTTCATAAACTTGTCTGAGCTGCTTTTGTTAAGAAGTGTCTGAAATGTAAATGAAGAAATGTTACAGATACTTCAGGCTCTGCTTACCTGCAGAAGAAAGTTCAAGCTTCTCAAGCAACGGTGTCAGAAATGTGCACCTAGCTGTCGTGCACATTTAAAGAATTCTTAGGGGAGAAGAGATTATTTAGTGAAGTGGGCAGTGAATGTTGCAGTTGGACTAGATGATTATTGTAGACCCCCTCCAACTGAACTATTTTATTCTATTATTGACTAGATTTAGAGGAGAACTTAAGCAGCTACTGGTCCTCTCTTTCATCCCCCTGCCTCCCTTCCCAGCTTTGCCATAAACTAAGGGATGAGCTGCTTTTTGTTCTATAGCCTCCTCTGGATCCTGGGGCTGTTCTTCAGTGGTTTGGAAAATGCATTGGGCTGAACAATATACAGTCTTCATTTGCAACGTGTTGGTCCTTCTCTCATAACTTATCCCAAGATGGCCTATGGATCCTCATGCCAGGGGTTCCTGATAGTGCAGCTTAACTGGAACCAGATGTCCAGGGTGGGATAGAAGTGGAGCTGTCAGAGGCAAGAGCTGGATGAAGTAGTACAGGAGATCATGGAAAGGAGTTCTCAAATCCTGTACTCAAAAGATTTTTGATTTGGGTTTTGGTTTTTTGTTGGTTTTTGTTTTGGTTTGTTTGGGGTTTTTTTAATGAGAAGGAAATCCAGCTCAATATGCAATGGCAAATGGCAACTGTTTGACAACAGACTGTTTTCTACTGTCAGGAGAGGAATCACCAGTACAATATGCATGACTGTATCACCCCACAGGGATACAGCTAAATGAACATAGCAACACTATTCACAAGCAGTTCTACAAATAAACTGTATCAGTTTACTATTTTTACAATTTCTGTTTACTTATTTGCTAGTGAACAAATGGAAGAGTTTATATGTAAGAAACATTTAAGATAGCAAGAATATGATGAAAATGCAGGTAGCCATTTTGGCAAAGGAATACACAGCAGAACTGATACAGTGTTTCTCAACAGCTCTTTTAATTACTTACCAATTGAATCATCTGCGAATAGTGGAAGAGGGCTTATCTCATTTACAGTGCAAGATGAAAAATACCATTTCAATGATCCTACTGTGAAGACAGATTTATCAACAACTTCAGGTTTTTTAAAAAAAAAAAACCCTGAAATTTACTGAATATCTGCAATTCATGAGTCTACAAAATCTACAGGCCTTCCTATAGCTTTTTGCTCAGGAAAAGTATACATTTATCAGATTTATTATGTGCAATGAAGAACTACCATAGGCCTCTTATGAAACCGGTGGGAGAGAGATCCAAAAGATCCCAGAGAAGAAACATGAAAAAAGTAAAACCTACAGTTTGATTGTGGTGTTTGAATGATGTACTCTCACTGGCCTTATAAAACACACACAGTCATGCAAAAGGTTTACAGATAGCATTCACAAAGCCCTACTTCTGAAGGATATATAGCATTTAAGTTAGTTCCTTCACAAAAAGTCCACCATCAATTTCTGCCAGAATGACTGCTCACTAGCTAACTTAATTTGTTTGTACTGCAATCTTCCTCTTGCCAACACATCACTTTCGGCCCACTTGAGTCTCCCAAACCAAGGAAAGTGAGAGGGCAACGCTTCTTGCAAAGTTTTAATCTGGATGAAAACTTTATCCTATCACATTGATAATTGTTTAAAAATATGTTGTCCATTTTCATGGGCTGCTATTTGACTGTTATGAGCAGGGGTTTGGTGCAATGGGATTGAAAACCTGAGTGTAACAGAGTAAGTTCTGCCTTGCCACAAGTCCCATACATGGGCGGGTTCCTATTCTGCAGCTCTTGGGAAGAGGACCCACAGATGTGAATTTGCCTGCAATTTCAGCAAATTGGACAGTGTTATAAGTTTATTGTTGCTATGACAGAATAAATCAAGATAGGTTTGGAGAAGTGAATAGGCCAGAAGACAAATATAGTCAGATAGCTGAGACCTAAGCGGACACAAAAGGGAAAAAAACCAATAACTTGATAAAAGCAACAATATCTGTTCTCCCATTCACTCAAATAAGATAATTCTACAGATGGCCAGTAAAAGTTAAAAACTACAGTCAGCAGAGCCAGTATGAAATGATAATAGTGATTTAGGTCAAAGTCCAAATCTGCGCTTTTCTGATTTCCTCTATTTTCTTACTACATTTTCATAAAGGTTAAGGCTCTACAAAGCTCAGGAAACAATTAAAATAACTGACAATTTTAGATATTCAGTATTCATCAAGTATTTTACTTGAAATAAATTCCCATTAATATCCTACAGTGATTTAAACTACCATGAACAGGTAGGGCA
>NW_009605279.1:35280-55693 GCF_000690535.1 Cariama cristata
ATTAGAAGATCAGAGACCAGTTTTAGAGATAGCAGTAATAAAATGTGAAAATTTGAAATGACCTCTAGGACACACCAGATTCTGGTTTTGGGGTGTTTTGTTGGTTTGGTTTTTGGTTTTTTTTCCCCCCCAAGTTTCAGAGAGAGACTTTCATTAAAATACAACTTTAGGAAGTGGCTTAAAGTCAGGTTTAGGCCTACATTCAAATTTATTCCTGACACAAAAGCAGATTTTACAATGAAATCTTTCGGGGGGGCAGCCAAAGTGCAGCAAATGACCAACTTTATAAACCATTGAATCTCCACACAATTTCATCTCATACGAGTCAATTCATTCATGCGAACAAAGCAAATATGTTTGTTTTACCTGTCATCTAGCAGTCATAGGTCTCACACTAGACGAGGGTAAAAGAAGCTACCATTCTTAGTTAAATCTGTTTTGAGAGCTGCGAGGGAGGAGGAGGTGAACTCCAGACCGTTTTTGAATGACGGCATAACACCTACCCAGAAAACCACTGAAACCAACAAAAGGACCCACTACCAATGAAGCAAAACATAGGAGAATATGAATATTGCATAAACACACTCACCTGACTTAGGGAAAGCCTGCTTCACAGTCTAAAATAAATCCTTAGATGCAGCGTAAATCAGGACTACTTCTAACATACAGCTATGAGTCAGGTTGAACATTCTCGCAACTGGTGAATTTAACAGCTGTTCTTCATTTTGAGTTAAAAGTCTGACCCATTGTCCTGGTTTCAGCTGGGATAGAATTAATTTTCTTCCTAGTAGCTAGTAGAGTGCTATGTTTTTTGGATTTAGGATGAGAATAATGTTGATAACAAACTGATGTTTTAGCTGTTGCTGAATATTGCTTACCCTAAGTCAAGAATTTCTTTCCCATGCTTTGCCAACAAGGAGGTGCACAAGAAGTTGGGATGGGGCACAGCCAGGACAGGTGAACTGACCTAGCCAAAGGAATATTCCATACCATAGAACATCATGCCCAGAATATAAACTGAGGGGAGTTGGCCAGGAGGGGGCCAGTCACTGCTGGCGGATGGGCTAGGGATCTGTCAGCAGGTGGGGGAACAACTGTAGTATGCATCACTTGGTTTTCTTGGGTTTTACTCCTCTCTCTCTTTGTTATCTCCCTTTTCATTACAATTATTATATTTTACTTTATTTCAATTATTAAACTGTTCCTATCTCAACCCATGGGTCTTACCTTTTTCTGATTCTCCTCCCTATCCCACCAGGGTGAGGGGGAGGAGGGAATGAGTGGCTGCATGGTACTTGGTTGCTGGTTGGGGTTAATCCACAGCACCCATTTAGGATCTTTTAAGGAATCAGACAGCTTAGAACAGCAAGTACATGTTGTAGGGGAAGGAAGGGTGTTACTCTCTTGCTTGCAGGAAGGGGAGAGCAGGGGAGACAGCTTGCATCAGTCAAGGGGAAGTGGCAGGACATTAGCCATAGTACAACCTAGTACTGCCGAAAAGCTAAAGGAGATACAAGTCTTGGGCCAATTTCTGTCTGGAAAGAAAGTCAAAGCTGTGAGCCAAGAAACTATTTCCTGTTTTGTTCAAGGAAGGTAGACCTAAAGTTTCCTTTTAAAAATATTCTTGAAGTGCATCAAATACCCAGTGCTTCTCCTGTTTTTTCCTCCTCCTAAGCAAAATATTACAGACTACACTAAATCTGGTAAAAAATTGACTCAAAAAACCCACAAGCCGAACTCCCAAAGTTGCAGATTTAAGCTCAATCAAATATAAGCATATTAAAGGACAGTTAAGCACATAAAACACTCTCTTGCCAAGAAAGGAGGAGCTAATGAATTGAGATTTTAGCTAGTAGCTGTCTCAGTTCCTGTTATTTATTTTTCTTTACTGTTTTAAATGCATGTTCTTTCTACTCAAACTCATTTTGAATGAGAGATGAAAATTTAAATGTGCTACAGGGCAGAAAAACCTTCAAATCAAACCTCTTGAGAAGCTGATTTCAGGAAACGGGTAGCAGATTTCAGCAACTGGTGCAAAATGATAGAATGGCAATTTTCCTTCCCAATTGTAATGTAAGAAAGATGGAATAAGCCTTTGTGAGAAAACAGTCAACTGATCAGAAAGATTTGATATCAACACTTAGTAATTTACCTGCCAGAAGAGTTACGGTGCAATTAGGAGCACTGTACTGGGATGTGTTTCCAGACTATCCAAATACTCTCACAGCTAATACAGTAGCCTTTCTGTCTGCTGGCTGCATTAAAATGCTGTGTCTTATTCTACAATGCTGACAGCTGTATCAAATCTAAAAGAAATCAGCATTCACCTGTCACAACACCTTTCAGTACAGCACACACTGATTACCAGGCGCTCATTCATTAGCCCCACTTTGTTTGAAATTCTCCCTAATTGTGTGCTTGCTGCTTTTCCATTCATGACAGACAGCAATTCTGCTGGCAAGCTTAAGAATAAAATATCTGAACACCATCCTTAATTCACTCTTTAATTAACATATGCCTGCTGTATGAACACACTGAACCCTTTAACTGATTCTTACTGGATCTGGTCTTACTGGATCTCACTTTCCATTGGGAAGTGGTTTCTGTCCCAGGCACCAGCCTGTACCCTGGCCTGTCCTGCGACCTGCAAGGGCCCTGAAGGTGCCTTGCAATGGCCTCTGCCAGCACAGTGCCGCTTCTCTCTGACCCCAGGTACATGTTGCATTGGCAGGGCATGCTGGAGCTGGCAGACTTGCCCCTGCAGAAGGGTTCTGTGGAGCTCCTCAAGCAGAGATGGGAGTCCGCCAATGCTACGAGACCTGGCCCGATGCTCCGGTGCTCACCAGCCTCACGGTCCCTGGTGCCGGAAAAGATCAGCTACAGCAGCACTGTGCAGAAAGTGCCAGCAGACAGCAGGAGGGCAGATGTGTTCAAGGAGGAGATCCTAGGTGGCCCTCAGCAGATTGAGCACTTCCCTTTCACCGTGGAGGAGCTGCGGAGCCACTTCGAGGCCCTGGGCGGCAAGAAGGTAAGTGCCCGGGCTGGGCGGACACCATGAGGGAATGGAGATGGGCCCCAGGGCTGCAGGGCGGTTTCCTCAGCCTCACACTGCCCCCCTCCTGTGCCCTGCCAGCGATGGGCAGCACCAGCCACAGCTCCTGTGGATGTCCTGTGGACAATCTGGATTGCTATGTTACTAAGTGTTCTATAGATTTCCTTATTCCATGATGTTATTGGTCTGGATCATTTTAATGGTTGCTTACTGGTGCTATGTGCCAATCTGTCAGGTTAGTTAGTGTGCAATTGGGCTTGGTTGGTGCTTTTTTGGGGGGGGAGGGGGGAGAAAAACAAGATATTAGGGCCTGAGAGAAAAATTCCCAAATGAAACTATTTACAAACACTCTAAAACTTTCTGAAGCAAGTGCTTCTTATTTGTAGAACATTATTGACTCCCTTTCAACTGAGAAACCTGCTGTCACTTCACCCATTGGCTTTCACTGGCATAACATGACAGGCCTGAACAAATTGCAACCTTTATTTGTCACCAGATCTTTGTCTGAGAAATGTCTGTGATTTCTTTGAACTACCTGGGGAGAAGCTAGGATTTTTTGAAGCTTAAAAAATGCTTCAGCGAAGTACAGGATATCAAAAAGGTTATCAGTAATCTTAATTAGGGTAACTCCATCCATTTTTGTGGCTAAAAAGTCTTTCACCACGCTTTACCTCTTCTGCATGAAAACTAAAATGTCCCTGCAGGTTTTTGTTGCTGATGGAATATTTTATACCTTCCACGTTGTAATTCCTCACTTCTTGTTCAGTTATCAGGTTAAAAAAAACCCAACACATAAATAAATAAAAAATCCCCTTTGAATAATTTTTACCCCACTTCTCAATCAAAGATACACTAAAACTTGATGTCACAACTCTGTGTTCTACCACCTTCTAACTTGCTGCAGGATAACCGCGCCAGTCCATGTAGTCAGTCATTTACCCATTTAACTTTAATGCCCAGAGTGATTTAAACATGGTTTTCTGGTCCAGAAACTAGAGTAATGCATGCCAACTGTGATATAATTCACACACAAAATTCTGCTATTAAAAGATATTAGAAAGCTTTTTTATGTGAACAATAAAATAAAAATTCATGTGATTCATGAAAAATCTTTTCATTGGCTCTACACACATAACACAAAAAGTAGCAGCTACTAATAAAATAAAGGTTAAAACATTATGGGATTATTGAGCACTTTAAAGACCATATAAAATAGTCATAGACTGCTGCTAAGTGGCATACTCAAATGATTTTAAGGTGGAGACCTTTTTGGTTGATCTTAGTTGGTTTTTAATAATAGCAAAATAAACTTATTTTCCTATGAAGCAGTACATACAGTATTACAGACATGATCATTCTTGTAGGACCAAATTGGTTCTTTTTTAATGTTATTGATATGAAGTGCTTCTTACTGAGTGAGAATAATTTTTTGGACTTAAATGGCATTTTCACTTGACAGGATTGCAGACCTTTATTTAAACAATAATTACCAAGAAAGTAGAAGAACTCCTTGCTTCCAGTCTCAGAACTGTTGTTACACCAATTAAATATAACTTTGTTAGGGTTTCTTTGCAAAATTTGCTACTACTCTACCTGCAAATGCTTTGAATTCATGTGCAGCTTAGTATCTGAGCATTAGTAGTACTATTTCACTGATATACTTCATAAAAATTATTTCCAAGTACATCTCTTTTTGCTAGGTGTTCCTACAAGTGAAAATTTATAATTTCTGATATGAAAAGTAAGCAAAGGCTCAGTAAAAAGAGTGGGAGGTGGGTGGAAAAGTCAAGGATGTGTTACTTTCCTCTTCCTTGTAATTTTTTTGCCAGCAGTGCTGCACGTGAAATGTATTTAATTAGAGCTCTAGTTAAAAATCAATGTTTTTCTCTGGCCAGTCAGAAGTTAAAAAAGAGGTGTATTCTCTACAGAGGATGCCTTCTTGTTAAGTCACTGAAACTCATGCAAGAACTGCAACTGTTAAGATCAGTATCTTGCAAATAACATTGAAAAGCAGGTGGTGCTTATAAACTCGGAAGTGACAAGGGGTGGAAAACTGTGAGGAAGAGGCCCTTTTTTACAGAATTCAAGTGGAAAAGCTTGAATTCTGTTATCCTGTTCAGGTAGCTGCCTCAGGAAATAAGATTTGTATTGCCTTTGAGGATTTATTTCCCCAGCACTGTAAAACATCTTGAGGCTTGCGAAAAATGGAATCTGCATCATAGAAGACTTCTACAATGTAAGCATTACTTCAATATTTTTACCTAAAAAGAAAAATTTGAAAGTGAGTCTGCAAAAAATGTAGGCATTCATACCAAGAGGTTTTGATGCTGAAGAAGTATGGATACTTACAATCAGGTCATTCACTCACAAATCTTGGCAACCAGACCAAAAGCAGGACTGACCAGGTTCCAAAAAAATGTGTGAAGTCCGTAGGCATAGGAGTTCTGTGAAAGGACAGATTATTTCAGTAATATGAAAAGCTGGAACCAAACTGATACTTATGCTAACAATGGCATCAACATCTATGTCCAAGATCTAATGGCACAAAGAAGATGTAGATATTACTGATTCTGCCACTGATAACAGTGAATAACTACAAAAAAATAAAACCATGTCAGATAAGTATGATCCACAGCAATCTCAGGCTTTGCATGTATAAAGCCTGGACTTTGTATCATATTTTAAATTCATACACTGAAGGTATTTAAAGATGCATATTAGCATTTGATGTGTATCTGATTAATGATAAAGACCCTAGATGTTAGAGGTGACAAAGGCATTTATTAATATTAATGAATGTTAAGTATTTCAGTAGTTAAGAATTACACCATGAGATAAGATACTTGTCATGAAAAACAATAGCAATTTAATATGCCTTCAGAAGATACATTTTGACTATAGTTCTATCAAGTAATCAGTGATACAAGAAAATATGTATATCACAATATAATGCAAGGTTATGCAAAGGTAGCAAACTGATTGCTTAAGATTCAATGTCTTTCAGCCATAGTACATTTCCACGGGCAGGAGGAGTGAAAGATGGGGAATGAGCCTCTGCATTTTCCTTGCATTTCTGTGGTGGTTTCACCCAGAAGTGAAAGAGGAGGTTAGAACAAAGTTAGAAATGACTGTATGTAAAACTAAGTCAAAGCCATAGAAATCACAGTGGAATTTTTAAAATTTAAACAAAATGTCTTTTGAGGCTCAGTCTTATGCTCAGAAAAAGACTGCAAACTGTTACAACCCTGCTTAAATGGACTATCTCTTGACTAATCAGACTTCCAAGACCAAGGCCCATCTTATTGCATTATTCCACAGGAAGAAGATTTTATTCTAAGAAGGCAAAATACTGCTGATTAAAAATTCTAAAACCTCTCATTCAGGTTGCATTTCCATTGCAGTGCTGTTATTTGTATATGTACAAAATCAACAGAGAAAAATCAGGGCAGTTAAATAATGTTAAACCATGAAGTGGCTTCTGAACAGTTATATCAATCATATAAAGAACCCTCTGCTGGTTCAAAAGTGACAGACATTATTATAGGCAGCTGCAAATGTATTTAGACTTTTGGCATATTTTTCTTCCTGGTGGCTACATGGTGAACTGTGCCCAATCCTAAATATTTGAATGAAATTAACGCTTCATATTGCAATAAGGGAATACAAAAAAAGAGTAAATAAAGTCAGGGACTAAGTTTAATCATTTTGAAGTTAAATCACTTGGTAAAGTCAAATTACTTTTGCCTGAGTTTATCCAAGTGATACTTGGATGTATTTCCTTCTTAGGAGTATTAATAAGTTAATTATTAAGTCTGTTGCTGGAGCCTTTTAATGAAAGCCTGTAGTATCGGGCCTGTCCATATCTTTCCATTATTTAGAAACAGACTGATGTCCTATTCCGATAAAATGAAAACTATTTTCCCCTTTCCTATAGGAAAAAAATGTTTCTTAGGAAGTAATAATATATTAAAACATCAATTTACTGTACTGACTTATCACTCCTATGAAACAACTACTTTAGTTTATTAGCACTCAAAGGCATTGGAATGTTAAAGCAACTAAGGCCTGTGTCTGCTGGAAAGGGATTATGTATGTTTTTCTTAAATTATGTTAAAGCATCCCAACTGAGAAAGTAATTTCATGCTTACTTTTTAGAGAAACCTATTCAAAGAACTCATTAAAACCATTCATTTGAATAATCTGGTACATGTTCATTAAACTGTGTCCTTTGCAAAAAACATATGAACTGCTGCCAGAAAGTAAATGAAGGGAACAGATGTTTAATGTAAAAGGTTAGACCTTCATTAAAATTGTTTAAACAAGCAGCATCTTTTTTCCCTTAACACTCTCAGAAACATTTATATTAACTTAGCAAAGCCACACAATGCAGAAAAGAACAGAAACCCCACAACAACTGTAGGTCAGTTTTGTACCCTGTTAGCACTTGCATCATTTGTATTTTTGCTATGGATGAATGAAAGCAAATAGTGAGGAGTGAATGGGATGGCCAAACGATTACCCTTGCTGAAGAGCTTGATATTAAAGGGAGTGCTGTATGGTCAGCTGTCTGGATTTTGGCTTCATCTCTTTCTTAGCTCATTCTTTTTGTAACACAATGCATTCGTCCCCTTTGTTTTCATGAACACTTTTCAATTACAAAAGATTTCACAACAAGGAAAGGCCACGTTGTCTATGGGACTTGAACTGTAGATCATGAAGAACAGGTTTTTGGTAAAAATTCACATTGTTTTGTTTTTTTTTTTTTTCCTTAAAGGAGCACTTTCTTCTATGCTTTTACTTTCTCAGTAAATGTATCGAGTCTTCACATGTACCTTACAAATGATCTGAAAAAACAATCCTCCTCCCACTTTGGTTGTTATTATTTAACTCACCTCTGAACTGGATTGGCTTTTCAGAGTTTAGAAGATGTATTAAATTTTTGCTTTTCTAGAAACTGCACGTGTTGACAGAGTTCTCACTGATTCTACAATGTTTTACGCCACGGAAAGCAGCTGTTCCAGTGGTGGGAATGGAGCTTTCATTTTATCTTTATCAACTCTTGAAGCATGGAAGTGACACGGAAAGATGGGAAGTAAATACGAACTATTGCAGTATAGTGTGTACACATATATACACATATGTGTGTATATATACACATATATATATCTTCTATAAAGTACTGCTGTTCCTTCCTGTTTAATCAGTGAATTGGCAATGATTTACATTCCATACCAGTGTATCACCTGTAGTTCTTCAGTTTTTCTGAGCTGTTTTCTCTGTTAGTTACACCATTGTATTTTCATTGTACATACACGCAGAATTAACTATTTTCTGGAGAGGGCACCTGCCTTCCTCAAGGTGTTATGCACGATTGGATTTGAAATCAGCACAAATGATTCACACTTAGACAGCTCAGCATTTCAGACCACCTTCTCCAACATGCCCCTATTAACTAGTTTCTCTAGTGGCCCATGACACTAGTTTCGCTAGCTGCCTAATTATTAAGTAAATATGCTTAGGCCAAGTATTTGAATGTTTTCCATATAACAAGTTATAGTATTTTCCTTTAACAGAGCCTCAAGAACTCTTTTATTCTTCTGCCCTCGATTCAGCTCTACCATTTTTTGTGCTTTATTTGGAGGTGCGGACAGCAGAGGAAACAATCTGTAATAGGATCTCACTTTAAAAGGGTAGAATCATCCACTTTTCCTCACAGTGAGAGATGTTAGTGTTTGAGCTATGGCAACGAGGAAGCTTGCTAGAAAAAAAGTAGGACAGATCAGTTGGAAAATTGATACTTGTGTGTCACCAGTTCCTTTTTAGAAATTAAATTTGGGTTTAATCTCATTTACATATAAAGTACTCTTGAGCAGGCTGCATTTTTATAAGGAACAGGATGGGATGGACTATAGTCATATGCCCTCAACTAAACTATCCAAAGGAAGACTCCTTTGTGCTGAGATTTAATAAGTTTTTTGCTTCACAACATTCTTGTTGCTTACTGCTTATTCAGAATCCATGAAGATTGATCATGTATCATGTGCTGCGGATGAGGGTGGCTTACTTTTAGGATCACTCATCCTCAACAAATTGCAATGATTTCAGGTGTAGGTCTCATTTCTGTCTGATTATTGTCTGGCTCTACTCCCTACGTTCTTTCTGCCCCACTCTTAAAAAGACTTCTTACCTGGTTTTTTGGCTGTTGTATTTTTAACTTAAAGAGGCACTTTTCAGCTGTTACGATGAGTCTTTTGTGGAGTACAGTTAGGTAACAGAAAAAATTATTTTGACACTGCATCAAACACTACTTCCCAGGATGACTGACTTTCCTAGGAAGGCAGTCTAAAAATCTGAAAGTTCTTTCTGGAACAGGGAAGCTTTTAAACAGAAGCATTTAAAAAACACATAGCACATTTTGACTACAAGATTAAGTCCAGATTTTTTTTATGTTGCTGAACACAACCATACTTCCATCATTACATGGTAACAGATATCCCTAAAAAGTTACATATATACACAGCAGTTTACCAGGTATTGTAGAAGTCTAGAAAGTGAGAAATGTGCACAGCCAGAAAGACTTTTTATTAATACAGAGCTTCTGACAGTTTTTGAGATATTTTCAGGACTTCTACCTGTCTCACTGCAGATATGACATCGTTTTGCCTGTAGTTCTTTCACTAAAGACCAGTGAAGTTAAAGAGAAATATTATTTTATTTTGTGCTAACTGAAGTTCTACAACTGAGCCTGTAATTTGGAAATGGAATAAATGGAGGAGAATCTCATTCACTTCAGGAAAGCTGAAAGAATTAAAAGCATCAGGTTGGGTTTTTCTTTCAAAGTGCTAATACTGTAATAAAAGGGTATTTGTAATAATAGAATAGAAGTGTCTATATATGTTTCTATATGCAATATTGAAAATGGCACCAATGAAAGAACACTAAGTTGTATAGAAAGATATACAACGTTGTCTTATTTTGCTCTCCCTCCTTGCATTTTTTTGAGGATTTAGGGGAGTCTTGTGGTTGTTTTTTTTTTTCACAGTGCACTGTAAGCTGCAGTGGTTACAAGAAGAAATGAGATTGTGAAAGAACCTGACTAACTTCAATTTTTAAGCTGTTCGTTTTATTTTGAACAGACAGGAGATCTGGTATTTCTCTAGGGCCTGATTTAAGAGAACTTGCCTTCTTGTAAGTTCAGGATTATAGCACACTGACTAGTCTTTGGCTCAAGTCTCCAGAAGGCAGAGAAAAGCACAGAAGCTCTGCCTTCCATATGTGGATGCTATATCTAATCTGACTGCATGCTATTAAGGAAGCACACCAAGAGAATGCAGAAATGAGGAAAATTACCCTTGGGGCTTCTTAGGAAAAGTGCACACACACACAAAAAAGAAGTCATGAAAGGGTTCTACTTTGAAGATATGATCGCTTAGAAATGACCCAGAAATTGGCTGTTGTAGAAATAATCTTTAACATTTTAAAATCTGCAGAGCTCCATAAAGTTAAAATCTTTTCACTTAGAGAGAAGTTGTATGTGATGTCCATTGAGTTTTGCACAGTTTGATCTTAAGCGTGAAGAATTGTGCTTTCTGGGTCATCAAAAAAATTACCTCTTCTCTTTCCAGACATATAAGCCAGTAAATACTTCATTTTACCCAAGTCTATTTTTGTTGTATGGTTTCCAACCTATTAGCCAGCGGCATCAGAGCTTGATAACCTCTGTGGGAAACTGACCATAAAGCACTTGGAAAGGCATAGTTCCTTTCCATGGTCACTGGCCAGAAAATGACGTTTGGAAAAGTGTGTTTCATTTATAACATGTTCTTTAACTTCATCTCCACATTTAGTTTAATTTTAGTTTGCAATGTTGTATAGACAATCTTCTTATCCTAAGTAACTTCTTCTTAAGTATTTGTCACTTGTGGCAGAAAGCAACAAATCTTAAAACATTTTCACCGTCATTCTGTCTGCTGGTATTTGGAACAATTTACCAGCCTGTAGTATCTTAATCAACTCTTGAAGCATGGAAGTGACACGGAAAGATGGGAAGTAAATACGTCCACTGCATGGCTTGGGGAAAAAGCACTTGGAGGGAAACATAACATCTGGGTTAAGTTGATTAGAAAGGAAATAAGCTTGTGACATAAAGTCTGGGAAATCCACAGGTGGTGGTATGCAGGGGAGAGCAGATCCATAAATTAAACAGGATTGAAAGAGACATTACCTGCTGTTGCAGAGTACAATGTGTAATATGTCAAATGAATAATTTCAAGTTAACAATCAAATAAGCACCTGCACCAAAACATACTCACACTATTTCAACAGGCTATTCAAAATGTAAAATAAAATCCCCAATATGTCTATTCCTGTTATCTTTCTTCCCAACCTGTATAACATTTGTGAGAACAAACTGTTGACAATTCTGTTGTTCTCTGACAGTATCTAGTAGACAGAGAAATGGACTCACCATGTTTTCTGAAGTTGTTGTCATGAGGTTGAAGTAAATGGGTCCAAAATAACCATACTCAGGAGTTTCATGCTACTGTTCTGAATCTTCGTGAAAGCAGAACAATTCCTGGGTTTTCAGAGAGAAGTACAGCATAGGATACCTTCCATCTTTATACATCCAAGACACAGGTAGTACCAGTATATGGGTAGATGCCAACATGAGTCATTATAGCACAGAAGGTACAAATGACCTGCTAATACACTTTACTGCATCAGCTGTCTTAAAGGAAGACATCCTTCAGGGATCCTTTTCACAAACAAGATCTCTCATGTGTGCTTCTGTTTGTGTTCCTTTAGCTCTGTGTCTTCTTCCTTTTGTCAAGTAGTCTTTTTGCTCTGTTTTCTCTTTCAAAAAAAGTTCTGTAAAGATGGAATCCTTTTTTGGATGTTAGCTGCCTAGATTTAAAGCAACATGGCACATTATCTTAAAACTGAGCAATCTCTAGGCTTTTAGCAAACAGGAAAGAAAAATGAAAATAACTGGCATACTTTAACCCTGCTTCTTTTTTCTCTCCTCTGTCATGGTGTGATGGTATATTTGTTTCAACTGTAAGACTTGATTAATAAGATTGGAACAGTAGATGTTACCCAGGATTAGGCAGTTCATGAACTTTGTATACCCAGGTGTTCAACCTATGCATTGTCTTTCTCTGAAGCTGTTTATAAGAAGTTCTGTCACAGATAATAAATATCATTTCTGGACTATGGGTATGAAAATGGTCTAGTAATACTAGTTTTGAGCATCTCCCTAGTTATGCCCACTGTCTCACAGTCTCCATCATTTACCATAATTTATAGCTCATCTTGAATTCTCTGTAGCTACATCTCTTACATAATACCCTCTTTATATGCTCATTGTTAATATTCCATTGTAGGAGATCTGTTTCATTTTCTTTTCTTACTAATTTTCAAACATCAGCCCAGTATCTGATGAAAGAAAATGCTATTTCTTAAAAATATGGAATCCTGATAATACATAATTTTACTAGCTTTTATAGATAGTAATATTGTGGGGCAAAAACTAATTTAAAAACACACAATGAATATTAGATAAAAAAGCTTTCGCTTAAGATAATTAGTTGAGCCCATATAAGCATTGTATTAAAAAAAAAAAAAAAGCAGTGGTGTAAATCTTAATTTAGATGACTGAGAAAAGGTTTACAAGGAATTTTAAATTCAGGAGTGCTGCAGACTTCACCAAAAGCTCCCAGCATGTGAGTGATGTGCAGAGAAAACGACTTAGAAGGTTCTCTTCATGTGCCCTGTATTATTACCAAATAAATGAAAAGTTATGGGCACTTGAACACATATTGCTTATTATAGTTTTGGAAGTAATATCAGAGAGTACACCATATGTTTAAGTTTTTAAATTAGTATATGTTTAATGGAAATGAACATATTTAAGACTTTAAAATGTGTCAACAAGTTGGAGCTCTTACTAAGGGAGAGATTGTCTTTAGTTAGACTAAGCCTGTGCATTTTTCTTTTTGCTCTTGACTACAACAGAGGGATCTGCCTCAGTTGCTTGAACAACTGAAGGAAAATGCTTCTTCTGTCCTGCTTCTAAAAGTGGTATCAGTGAACTCTGGGATCTAGCATGCTCAGCATTACTGGAAAATTATCAAATCTGAGAAGCCAAGGCAATATTTTGGAAGGAAACAAAGTGGAGGGTCAAGGGAGAAAATTGGTGTATGCGAGAATGTACAGCTAAAATACAATGCCCACTAAGACCTAGAAATATTAGTCATTTTGTAAAAGTCAGTCATGTGCTTCCCCACTCTGTTAGTGCTTTGGTTTCTGCTTTGTTAGTTTTGTTTTCTGTTTCACACCACAACATACTTCTAATAACTTCCAGCAATTTAAAATAATTACAAAAATCATGAAATAGCAAATGACTGTGGAAAATGACAACAGAAAGAATGTAAATGTCTGCAGCAATACTAGACACCAAATGATCATGTTAGAAAACAACACTTTCAAAATCATTATTTTGTTTTGCTTAAAGGCAAAGACACACACTGAGATATTTTAAGAACGTTAGGCGGTCTAAACTGATATGCCTCTGAATCTAAGCAAATTTCAGCAAGAGTGTGCAAAGAAAAGCATATATTCTCAGTGAATTTATGAGAAACAAACAAACAAAAAAAAAACCCAAGCCCACACATGCTCTCATGAAACCCCAAATAAAAACAATTTTTTTTCCAGTCCCATGCCTGCAATTAACAGTAGCACTGATAAAGTAACAGTTCTTAAATTTCCACTGTAAGAGTGAAAACACTAAGAGTTATAAAATTACATGCCTAAATATGCATTGTAAGAGAAAAAAAAGATAATAAAGAACAAAAGTATAAACTTAGAGCTGACACAGGAATTTAGTATACAGCTGTGTTCCTTTTACAATTGCAATGCAAAGAGGGTACTAAGTTTATTGTGGAAGCTTTAAATAAAACTTTATGGTACTAAAACAGAGCAATATTATTTACAAAAGTGTGGGGTTTTTTTAAATGTTGTGGTAAAACTTTTTTCCAATTACTTTGCAATTATTATATAAATAGAAAGGACAAGCTATCATGTTTGATTGAAATGTTTGGTATATATGTGTAAATAAAAAAGTGAAAAATGCAAGGGGATACAGAAGAGGAAAGCTACTGTGTTTAATTTTTGCAATGTTTCAAATCTTAATTTGTGCCTCCTATGTGGTGAGATAGCATTTTATGCTGCCACAGGTCATGATTTTGGAAAAATAACTCTGACGTTATTCTTGGTTACTAATCACACTGGTTTAGAAAACAGTTTCCATGACTTGAACCAAGCCTGAAAACTGTAGCTTGTTAATGCTGGTTACAAAGCTGTGCTGCCTGTACTCTCTCCAGTCTTGTTGCTGTTCTTTCTAGTATTTTTCATACTAAACACAGCTGTCTCAGATCTGGACTTCTTATTCTGCATGTTTTACTGGTAATGTATTGCCAGTGATTTATATAGACTTCTAGTACCAACTTAGTATAAATTGTTTGATTTGTATGTGATTTTATTTCAATTTGCTTTAAAAAGCTGTAGTAAGATTTACTTCTACCAAGTTTTTTATTTCGCAGTTTTCATAAATTTTATCTTGATTTAGTTTTTCACAGATATCGTAGCTGGCCTGCTTCAAATGACGTTACTCAATCACTATAGTATCACATGCTTGAAAAAAGCTCAATAAAACATGTTTGATCACTGTCAAATTACTTAACTGTGGCCTCGGTTTCCTTATGTGCTTCAGAAACACAGAACTATTTTGTCCTCCAAAAATGCCAGTAGAGATGGACCATTGCACAATATCATTTTAGGAAGCGCAGTTTCTGTAGCTACTGTATGTCCTCTAGTTGTCTGTTTAATCTATTGTCCAGTTCCCGATTTAGCACAAATATTCATTATCATACTGTGAAAACTGTTGTATTTCAAATCAACATAATACAACAAGCTGCACATAACTGATATTCCTTCCATGGGACAGAGTCTGAACAGCTCAATAATTTAACGTGTGCCAAATGCTGTTAACTATTAAAAAAATTTCCCTTTTTAGCTCAAAGCATTAGGCCATTGCTTTTTAAGTAGTAACACAAGGGACCCTGTATCAATTTTCCTATGGTGATACATGGCAAATCAGTAGGAGTTTTGGTAGTTAAGACTGAAATCTATAAGCATTTCGAGGCAGGTGTTAGCCCCTCTATGTGTTTTCTTAGTGTAGAACCCCATTCTGAGATGGTGTCGTGGTCTAACTAAGCACCACACAGCCACTTGCTCACTCCTCCTCAGTGGGATGGGGGAGACAATCAGAAGAGTAAAAGTGAGAAAACTCATGGGTTGAGATAAAGACAGTTTGATAGGTAAAGCAAAAGCCGTAAGTGCGCAAGCAAAGCAAAACAAGAAATTAATTCACTGCATCCCATCGGCAGGCAGGTGTTCAACCATCTCCAGGAAAGCGGGTCTCCATCATGAGTAACAGTTACTTAGGAAGACAAACACCATCGCTCCCAACATCCCCCCTTTCCTTCTTCCCCCAGCTTTATGTGCTGAGCATGATGTCACATGGTGTGGGATATCCCTTGGGTCAGTTGCGGTCAGCTGTCCCAGCTGTGTCCCCTCCCAACTTCTTGTGCACCCCCAGCCCACTCACTGGTGGGGTGGGGTGAGAAGCAGAAAAGGCCTTGACTCTGTGTAAGCACTGCTCAGCAATGACAAAAATATCCTTGAATTATCAATGCTGTTTTCAGCACAAATCCAAAACACAGCCCTATACTAGCTACTGTGAAGAGAATTAACTCTATCCCAGACAAAACCAGCACAGATGGCAATTCTGCAAATAGATCTTCTTTTTCCTCAGGTGGGCAAGAATCTCTTTTCGGGGCCTCTGTTCCATGTATACAGCAAAGTTATTTTATACCCTTGCTCCAAATGATAATACTGACTTATTTTAAAACTGTCTGTAACAGCTAAAAAGGATAAGCATCTCTGGAGCTGGTCTGGGTTAAAATGAATGAGCCGGTTCCAGGCAGCCATACGGGTTTTTTTAAAGCCTCTTGAGAAATTCTGTGTTAGTGAAGTGGTGCAATGCAGAGAATCAACCGAGAATCATGGCTTTGTCTCAACAGTTTACTGACTGGCTTCATAGAGTTTATGCAGCAGGTGCTATTAGGACTCTTCTGTAATAGTCACTTTAGGGTTTTTTTTGTCAATCTTAATAATGCCATGAGCATTCCAGCAGATGGTAGACAAGATTCCATGCACTCCCTGCTTCTATATTGCACAAGAATGGATGTCCATCATATTTTTAATTACAAATGAGAAATATATCAGAAACAGACTTGTCTCATGCTGGCATTTCCAAAGGCTTTTTCCAGGCAGGCCAGGACTATGTTCCTTTATCTTTTCTTTTTTTATATTTTACTGAGATTGCGTGATTCACAGGAGATATTATCAGCTCGTTCAGCACTAGAGTTAGCCTCAAATCATTCCTGTGTACTCTCCAGCAAAGCAGTCTCTTGTTTTGAATTCGAATTTGAGATGCCAGCTTTTTGTAGGCAATAGTAAATGTTAGGGGCCAGTCCAGCAAAGCATTTAGACATTAAGTATAACTTGAATTGCTATTGAGAACAATTATTTGAATAACAACCTTCAAGTATTTAAAGTTACAATGACAATAAAATGCACTGATGGATCAAGATTTTATGTAACTACTTTTAAAGCAACAGATTTGATTTCTGAACACTTATCCTACTGCTCCACTTGCTTCCTACCTCATCACCCATTCATAGATTTATTATTTTCCTTTCAACTTATGCTTTTACCCTTTCTCTTTAGGCCTATTCCTTCTACCCCTCTTCGACATTTCTTACATGTGCATTCTTTTAGTGGAGACCATATACAAAATGAAAGTTAGGTGGTAGCTAGCTTTCCTTTAGGTAGCACATGTAAAAAAAAGTAGTTAAGACATGACGAGATGGGGATGAATGCATTTTTTGAATATACTTAAAGATGTCCTTTAAAAAAAATTACATACTTTGAACATTAATAGCAGCTTTTGGCAATCTATTTAATATACTCACTGCGAATTCCTCTTCCAATCCAAGGTAGTTCAATGTATGCAGAAAAGGTAGTAGTAATTTGGTAAACAGTTTTCCTCTATTTAAAACTTTATGTGTTCTGGCTTACTGACTTTTAGATTAGTGCAGGACTGGATAGCAAGTGGAAAATCCACTATCTAAATGAAGCATAGTCACTCAGCAGGCCACTGAAATCGGAATCTTTATCGTTGGCATTTCTAAATGTAATGACTGCATATTCCTTGAGATTTGGCACTCCAGTGCTTTATTCTTTTCATCATGTCTAGAGGATGAGATTAGAACATAAAAATAGCTTCTCATGTAACCTGTTTCCAAAAGCCCATTCAAAAATAGAATATAATATCAGAGCCAGTACATAAAACTGAAGTAATTACATGATAGAAAGTTACTTAGATTTCAACAAATTTTGTCCAACCAAAAACGGAATAAATGCTGTTAAACAGGGTGCTCACACAACAGTCTATGTCCTAACTGAATACCTGCTCCCACCAAGAACACACACATAGTTACAAAAGCTTGACATGAATTGAACCTTGCATAAATCAGAAAGAAAAAAAATTATTTTAGTTTTAATTTGGCAACTTTTGTGAGACTTGCATATATTAGCATCTAATTAAGCACTTCTTGGCACTACCTCGGTGCTTTTTCGATAAGTGGCATTTATTATGCTATCCTTATGAAGCAGATGTCTTTGCCATTCACTGTCATTAGGTTATCTGAGTAGATACCCCAATAAAACAGTATGCAAATCCCAATTAAAAGGAGTTTATGGTAATCATAACACCTTCCAATAACTTTTCACAGTAGGAAATATCATTTTCTGAGAATAAATCTGAGCTCTAGCACTTCAGATGGAGCAATAGTGCAAGAAAATCATCCCTCAGAAGCCCCACTAAGACAGGGGTGCTGTTTGCAAAATGGGGCTAGGGCAGCTGGAGACTGTCATGTGGGGGGCACTGCGATAGTGAAAGGGAGGAATGGAAAAGAATGCACATGGTCATAGAACTAGTTTGTTTAGAACAAAAAGTTCTGCACAGCGCTAAGCATGCAGCTGCTCTGCCTTAGACCATCATCACTGTATATCAGAACGGCACCATCCTCACAGAGACCATATTCTATAAATTACTATGGAACACTGTGGTAAAAGCTAAAATTAGCTATGAAAATACAGAGAACTTAATTAGAAACAACTAAAAGAGAATTAATGTATTTAAAATTACAGATCCACTACAGTGTATGTATATTTTGCAGACAAATATATTAGCAGTCCCCTAAAATGTCTCTGTAATTATAGAGGAAAATATACGGGGGTTTTTTGGGTACATTATTACAGGCAGCAGTATATAGAAATCAAAAGACAAATTAACAAAGAGATTTGGAACAATAAACACCAATCTCAAACTACTTAATATGAAGCTACAGTAAATTGCATTCAGCCACCTATAACAAAGTGCTTCACGGGACTAGGATGACAAATTAATATCATGGCATAAAACTGAAAAAAGTATTCCTAGAATTAGTAATTGACATTGTTTACTGAAATCTCCACATTACAAAAATACTGAATAAAAAGCCCACTGCAGTCTTGAAAAATGGGAATAATGCTTATTACAAAACCAAACCTGAGATTTAGACAAGTTTGCAGGTGGAAAAATCAAACACTAAAGACAAATGGTAATACTTTATGTCTAAGCAATTTGTAAGTATTATCCCAGATTTCCAGTTTTATTTGACACATATGCTTTTCTGAACACAGGAAAATAAGCTGAATGAAAATACCCTCTGCCATAGTGGCTAAGATCTCAGAAGTCTGTCCATAAAAGAATTTACATGAAAATCTTTTAACTAGGGCCAATATTCCTGTA
The DNA here is from genome assembly GCF_000690535.1 of Cariama cristata. NCBI lineage: Eukaryota > Metazoa > Chordata > Aves > Cariamiformes > Cariamidae > Cariama > Cariama cristata. The sequence continues at coordinate 54,312 of NW_009605279.1, forward strand.
ACTGATATTAAAAATGGTCCAAAAATACATTAATTTTTTTTTAAATCCCATTAAATGTCCAAAATACTACTTACATAAATTTTATAGGTAATGGAGTTGCTACTGCAGAGATGAAAATGTGAAAAAACATTATAGAAATATGCTACAAGTTCATAAAATTAATCGAGTTAAGAAAAATGCAAATCAAATTTATATTGGTCCCTAGCTTGCAAGAATAAGAATAAGAAACAGTAAATTCTGAAGTTTTTTAGCTCTTACTAGTAACTACAGAATAATGTAGTAGGAATTTAAAAAAAAAAAACCACTAGATGAGTTTGTTCTCAAAGATGCCAACAGTAGTTGAAAACACAGTATATTTTGAGTTTTCTGTTTTGTTCTAATACTATAGAAATTAGAGTATCATTAAAGTGATTCTCTGGTGTTGACCACTGAAAGCACACACAATGCTGTGGCAGTATGATCCTGAGGCTGCTCTCATTTATGCCAGTACTGGCTGTTTGCAGAACTGGAGAAGTCGGAGACAGACATGTTCAGGCTGATCTAACAACATGCACAGCTGCATTTTTTTCACTTCTCCTCTGCTTAGCCATTTCTGCATCACAGATTATCCGCACCAGATTTCAGACATAGTGGTCAGCTCTTCAGCTGTTTTAAAGCAAAATATCATAATTAATACTGGGTTGTAATTGTAACTGATAATCAATTCTGAAAAGGGTACAAAAGGAATAGCAGTTTGAAGCCATAGCCCTTCCCACACAAAATACCCTATTCATTTCAGCCACCTGCTGTATCCTGATACCCTTGGCACATAAGTATCTCATTCCTCTCAGCATACCTATGTTCTGGCCAAGCTCTCTATCCTACCTGTGCAGCAGCTGCCCACCTGCACTGTCATGCCTGCACTGTAACCCAGCCTGGTCACAGAGCTTATCTTACTGGCACTGTGCCACCCTGTCATTTATGAGTGGGATGTGCAACCTGAAAGTATCTGACAGACTAGTGAGGAAGGGCACACGAAATGTCATGGAGCAGAAAGACAGCTACTTTCTTCACTCCAGAAATGTTTCTCTTGCTATTACCCTCCAAAAATACTTTCCATAATAGCCAAGGAAAATATGCTGCTAACTGTAAAAGCAATTAGAGAGTAATTCAAATTAGTTTTAAACCAATTATCTCCTGTAAACCTGATAAATAAAAGGCAACAAACCCCACAATACTCGTTAAGATGCCCTATACCACCTTTAAATCTAGATATGTTTAGGTTTTCCAGTGTGTTGATTGTACCTCCTGGCCTATCTGTTAAAATTATCCACTGTATGCAAGATTACTTTTCAAGTTCAATTCCATATAAGCAGTAGCAGCAGTACTCTTTGGGGGGGCGG
>NW_009605279.1:55725-60776 GCF_000690535.1 Cariama cristata
CTGATGTTATAAGATAACTGATGATCGCTGGCACCACAGGCATTTTTTCTGAAAGAAGGGGTTACAACACTCATGGTAATAAAACATCTTCAGCCTCTATGGTCTAATCAGTCATTTGTTTCAATGCTGATATATCACACAAAAATTTTTCAGCTAATTTCAAGCAAAAGCTACCATAACACACAGAAGTAGACAGATTGTTATAAAATTATGAGTTTCCACAAGACATAACCTATTGTACATGTACTGGAAGGAATATTCTTGCAAAGAATAACTACAGGTCAAGAAATGAAGTACAACACATGTTTAAGATAAAAGCTCTCAGCAGCTATGAGAAGAGTGTAAATTTATTAAAGATGGGTGAAGCACAATTGTCCTTGATTGCTAATGATGCACTCATTTTAAAAGTATATTTCCTATGCTTGTTCACTGTTAGTTTCATAAAATTCAAGGTGAATGTATTAGTTGATTATATGTCACTGTGAAAATGTCTTTTACAATTTATTTTACATTTTTTTTTGGTAACAGTTCTATTTGAGGATTCATTAAGTTGTATCGCATTAAAAAATATTTTTTTTTATTTTTCTTTTTTTTAAAATAGTTACTGGAAAATACTCTCCAATCTAGGATAATCAATTCAGGGGTCAAAGTTCTTCTTACACACCATGCATAATATCTAAACCTAAAAGCAGTTAGGAGTTACTTCAGTGAGATCATATATAAGGGTAGCATTAAAATGGTATATAATAATAAAGCTGTCTGCAAACAATAAAAAGGAAGTAGTCTAATGAAGGCAGTACATTTTGAAAACATTTAAGCAGTTAAGGACTCTGGCAAATAAGTTCTGCTGAATCTTGCTGGAGAGATTTATGCAGTCACCAGACGAACTACCCACCCACTCTCTTTTTGGATATCACCACCTCTTTTACAGGGACAGCAGAAGTGGACACACAGTGGACTTTTCATGCTAGTCCCTTGGAAAAAAAAACATATTTTCGCCACTCCGGCTGTTTCGGTTATTTACTTAATATAAGAGCTGTAGTTGAGATTTTACAGCTATTGTGTCCAACTCCATACCAAATAGCGTATTGCATGGAAGGAAGGAGAAGCACCCCAAAATACCAGCTTCGACAAATTAAAGTCTTGCTTAGCAACAATTTACTCATTTTGCCTCAAAGGTCTGAGGCCACAGTGTGATGATGAGATACTAATGATACGGTGTAAACTATCTGTATGGAACCTTGACACACTATTGTGATAAGCTAAATTCAGCTGATAGGTCACAGCAGAATTGAAAATCAAATTTCTGAAATACAAATGTCTGTGTACATCTGGTCTCCAAGCCATCATTTGTTGTTTTTACATATTCTTACATACCAATAAATGAAATTAATAAAACTCCTTCTGTCAACTTTTATATATGCAAATAATGTTTAAATGAGCAACTGGTGTCTTTTATTGTGATCCTTACCACCAGTACTGCTCTCCTCTTGCGGAAGAAACCACATGCAAGAAATGGCAGAAGAAAACTTCCAAGCATCACTGTCTGTTGAACAACAAACTGGGCAGCATACATGAATTTGCAACCTGCAGTGCTACAGAAATTTACCCTATAGCATTCTGGAGAATATCTCCCCCAAAACAGCACACCCTTCTAGTCTGCTGCCTCTTCATACGTCTTGTCCCCCAAAACCCCACATCTGTTTCCTACCAATAGCTTTTAACACACATCCTCTTGATGTCTTCTAACAGGAAACAGAAAGTGAGAGAAGTTCACTTTCATCAACATCGAAGAGTCAGCCTGAGAGCCACTCTGTCATTTCTCTGAAGGAGTCTAGTGTGAAAAGAGGGAGAACAATCTTTGAAAGGATGTCATCAGAAAATGGCCACAGCAACAGCTCTGAAGGTTAGCATTACCATGTTGATCTGATGCGTGGCTTTACAGTAAGGCAGTGGTCTCCAAATCTTTTGATGGTGCATCCCTATCATTAAAACATTTTTGTGCATGCACTCCCAATGTTTGTATATGTATTTATTTACAAATTGTATACATGTACTACTCTACTAACACATTATGTACATTAGGCAACACACACACAAATAGATATTAAAGAAGGATGATGGATGAAATAATAAAAAAATTCCTTTTAAAAGTGTTTATTTACAAAAAACATTTCTTCCTGCACTCCAATGGACTATCTTGCACAGTCCTTGAGGTGCACACATCCCACTTTGGAGACCACTGCTCGACAGTATCAGTGTATGTATCTGTTTTTTGGTTTAACAGAGAAAGAACACGGACAATACAATTTTCTGACAGAAAATCACTTACTGATTTCTGAGTGTCTAGGACTTGACTTTATGTAAAACAACAGATTACCCAAATAAATAGCATAAAAAGACTTGTCCACTCTGCCAATAAAATTAATAAGCCATCTACATAGTATCAACCAATCACTGACTCTACTCTTTTTTTGATCAGAAAATGTTTAGCCTGCATGTTTAGCAATTCCAGACTCTAGCAGAACAAAGGGAAAAGGAAATTTCAGTGTGCAAGACCATTTCTAGCTAATGCTGTCAAGTTTATTGTGCTCATTGTTCAAACTAAATACCTGATCTTTTATCAGGTTTAACTGTCAGCCATTGGTTATCTATTTTCCTTTTTTTCCTACCAAATTAAAGAGATATTTAACACCTGCTCATTTCTTCTTGGAATGATGATTATACATTATGACTATATCACCCCATAACCTTCTATTCTCTTCCATCAACTAGATATAGCTGCAGTTCTCCACGTGGGAGTATTTTTTTGTGGCTTTTCTCTACATCTTCTCAAGTTTGTCAGGTATCTTTTTTATAACATGGTTGTAAGGACTTTTTTTTTTTTTTTCCCTTCTCCTTTTAGACTCTCCTAGTTCAAAGCCTTTCTTTTTCCTCTCTAACAAGAGAACGGAATCCTCCATTCCATACCAGCATTGCCTCTGAGTCTAAATTAGGCAGTATGTTTCAGAAGCATTTTTTTGGCCCATGAGGAATAACAAAGAATATGAACTATGTAAAAATGCACAGTCAACAATTCATGCCTCTTACAAATGAGGTTTTTTCTAAAAATGTGACAGACCCATAGGGGATAATGTTTTTCTATGCTCCTGTGAGAGCCATAATACCCCATTTTGCATTCAGACAGTCTTATGAGAAGTAAATTCCCTATAGACTCATTTGAGTGTTTGAAAGCACTGGTGAAAACTCTTAAACTTCTAATAGCTGAAGTTAGGCACTGAAATCTGCAACTCTGCACTTGAATAAATATTCAGGTCCTGAAAAATATAAGATAATGCTGATCCACAGATTATTTCTCCCATCACCACGAGATTTGAGTTTTCTATAACCAATGACAATATACATCAACTTGCTTCAATTTTTCAGCAAGAAACAAAACACTAGCAAAACACAGCAAAACACTAAAGTGCTTTGGAACTTTTTGCTAAATTTTTCAGTCATGCCAATATCTTATTTTCCTAGAAGAGGCATTGAGCAACATTTACAGCAAGCTCTATGACTGAGTACCAACAACTTCTATCGTCTCCACTGATAAACAATGAAGGCAATGCTCATACTGCTGTTCAACCTATCATGAAAACCTGGAGAAGCCCATAAGGGATAGCTAATGTAGTCGTATCACCAGAAAAAATGGCAGAAAGCAAGAATTCTCTGGTCCTATTATGCACAGAAGATTTGTCAAGCTCTGTTTACTTTATAGAATTGATGTAACTTATCATTAATAAAAGAAATAAATTCTCTGAAATAGATACTACTGTATGAGTCCCATATGACAAAAGGCAAACAGCTTTCTGTTGGCATACCTCACCTTGGAAAACATAAGGCCCTTCTTACAAACTCTTTCATCACAAGCACAAATTTACCCCTGAAAGAATCAGAAGATATTACACCTTTAAGTTCTCTTTAATGAGCAAAAGCTTAGAGCAAAATGAGCAAAATTAATGAGGAAAAGTTTAGATCATATAATCTCTCATACCACCACAAAAAGTTTTGCGTTATAAAACAACTAGCTTCAAAAGAGAGGGCATTTCCTGCTTTAAAGCTAGCAAGAGAATAGTTTCTATTACCTTCACTCCCCAGGTGGCTAATAATATGTATCTATTAAAATGTTTTTTTAAAACAGTCCATTAAATTCATTGGCCCCAAATCAGCAAGGATTTAAATCACGTCTTAACTTCAAGCACATGAGTATTCCCATTGTGCTCAATGAAACTATTCACATGCTTACAATTAGGTAGAATCCAAGAACACCTTGTTGAATCAAGAAAGTTTTTAAACTCCTAAACATTCTTGAGAATTAAAGCAAGGGCTTATAAATATCATGCTCGTAGTAGTCTGTTACATAATTCAATCTGCCTTTAAAAAGGAACTGACGCTGTTTGGCTCCAGTGGACTATCCCTCTCTGTTGCCAAAGCATACTTTCAACCTTTCCATTGTTTTGGTTAGATTTGGTTGAATGTACAGACTTCTTACTTAGGAATAGCAATTTTCTCTCTCTTCTGATTTCTGCTTTCTCTGAAAACCCTTTTTTTCCAGCTGACTTTCACTGATTCTTACTGCTGCTGCTATTCTTTCTTGAATTGTAGCAGCTCTTTTGTCTATCATGATTACATGCAATATGCAAATGTACTGCATGCGATAAGCATAATAAAAAAGAAAATTATCCTGATGTAAGTTATGAGTAGGGTCAGGTAAAAATACTAAGAAACTGATTATACACTCAGGCCACTCTTCCATGCATGTCTCCATCTATGTCTGATTTTTTACTGACGATTAGAGTTGCTTGTTATATTTGCTTGCTTTATCTGGACCTTGGAACACCTATGCCAGCTAAACATTTTTACAGTGAACAGGCAGAAAGGCCAGATGGGCCTTGGAATTCTTCCCTGTTTGGTGGGATAACCTTTTCCTGCCACTCTGTTCTGTGCCAGATGAACAGATAGTTTTTCGGAAAGTCTCTTTTGTTGCTGCATTTCATAATGATGAAGGG
>NW_009605279.1:60807-61794 GCF_000690535.1 Cariama cristata
AAAGAGTGGATACTTCAAAAGAAAATGGGGAATTTTTTAATCTATATTTTTTGTGTTCTCAGCCGCTGCCTTAGTAAAACACTACAATAATCAAAACTGAACCAACTTAGGTAAGAAAAAATGTGATTGACCGGGCACATGTTTTTGTAATGCATGTATATATAACAATATGTATTACAGTTAGGCTTGCAGAACAAGGTGCTGAGTCTGGCAAATGCTACACAGGCCTCAGGCCCTAAAAACAGCCACCAGGTTCCACCCTATACATGTGGGGATAAACCAAAATCAGTTGTGCCCCTCTATTTGCTCCAGGAAGGGATTCAGTGGAGCTGGTCTCTACTGGGTGCTGTATTTCAGGAGACTGGGAAATTTGTCTTAACAAAAAAAATTCCTAGGAGAGGATTTTGAAGATTTTTTTTCTTTCTAAAGAGAAGACCAATTCTGTAAATGGTGTTGGTTTGCACTGAAGGGTAGAAAAGGTAAGTGCACTCTAGTTGGTGTTTTATATGCATGTTATAAGATAGCTGACAATGTACAGAGAGAACTTACTAATTTCTTAGCAAATTATAGCAAGCGAGTTGATTTGCTTAATAAGTCTGCAAATCATCAGCAAGATGAAAAAGCCTAAATGAATTGTACACAGTAAATATAAACATGTTATTTCAAAAAAAAAACCCAGCCCTGTGCTGCAACAAAGTGACAAAGCACGCTCAGAATGAGGAAGACAAGGTGTCAGCAGTGCCCAAATATCTAAAAAAACCAGTAAACTGCCAATGGCTAGCAGAAAGCAAACATCTGAAGCTTCTGCTTTGACTTCCCTTTCCTGTTTGGAAATGGATTTTAAGGTTTTAGTTTGGGTACCTACTGGCTTGAATGAAATACATAGGACAGGAGGACATACCTGCACCGTTTCTACCTGCCCCCTTCTCTCCTTTTTTAAGTCAGTAATTTCCTCAACTTCGAGAAAACCCAAGATATATCACGCTT
>NW_009605279.1:61828-78589 GCF_000690535.1 Cariama cristata
AGGGTGAGATAATTTGTTTCAGATACAGCTTGTTTCTGTAATTTCAGAAAATACAATTGTTTAAAAAAAAAAGCAATGCAGGTTGCAACAAATTTATTTTTTGTCCTATTATACAAGGACAAAGAGAAATATAGATGGATTTAGGCAAGATCAGGGTGCTCTGATATCTGCAACACAAGCATTAAAAAATTAGATTTTCATGGCTTTACTAAAAATACATCTTCTTTAAGTCTTAAAATTCCCCCCCCTCCCAAAAAGGAAGGGAGTGACCTGGTTACAGAAATCCAGTGTCATTCAACTGTAGAAAAACCTTGGCAGGACAAGAGGAACTTGTAGCCTGTGGATTACATGAAATCTCTTCTGCCTCTGATCACAGACAAGAGAGATGCTCACAACATACTTTTTTTCCCCTTTGTCTGAAACAAGAATGAAAAATATCTTCACACTAAATTTAAGGCACTTTTCTGGGTATATGGAGTTCTTCTAATACAGTCATATGAATGTAGAAAGCAGCAACAAAAAACTTCCTAGTGCTAGTAACTCAGTGCTGCTCTTTCAGGAGAACTCTGAACTGTTGTCTCCACATTCATGCTGGCTGAACTGCAGATGCTTATAGATAAGTCTACAACCTTCACACTTTGAAATAAGGTTAAAATGTAGTTAGTAATTTAGATAATTTAGATAATTTTCAGTAAGGTTTTAGTAGTACTAAACCAACTAAAACATCCTCTAATGCAGTATCAGTAAACAACCGAAATCTACAATCAACTTAGAACGGACTCTGTTAAACAAGTGAATACTATAATGTATAAAGCTAATTAGAACATAACATATCTAATTATAACAGGTTATTTGTAGTACTTACAATGACTTTTTACAGTACAAAATAATGCAAATGTAACACTATCAAGAAAAATATAGTATGCTTGCTGTTAAAATTTTTTTAAAAAAGCTTTTTGTTATTTCCCCAAGGAATTTCCTCCAATTACTAAAACTTCATTGAATTAAATTTTTCTGTACTCAATAAATTCTAAATTGAAAATAAGATACAGTTGCTAAAAAGTTGATAATGCTGCTCCTTTCTACTACTGTTTTTCTCTCAAGATTTGGAAAAAAGGTACCTGTTTCCTTCTCAGAAAATACAATGTCTGTTTGAACTTACAGTGCGTTCTCGCAAACCTGTAAGAGGACTACCTAAGGAGAGCACTCCCAGGGCTGATAACACACCATTGGATTTCCAGGAGACTGTCTCCTTGAAAGAAAGAATGGCTAAGTACAAGGCTGCTGTGTCCGAGAGAGAGAGTAGCAACACCTTCGCTCATGTAAGATATCAGTAGTTCCTTATCTTCTTAGCTCTGTGTTTGCTTTGCACAGTGGCATATCCTACATTGTGTATTTATACAAGCTAACTGATGGACCGCAATGAGGATCAAAATTTGAAACCTAAATTAGCAAATCTACCTAGCAAACGTAGTGATGCATCAGTCTCTGTCTCTAATGAAGAGATTTTTTCATGCTATATACCTGTGATCATTTGGACAATTCCCTTTAATTCATTAGAAGGACTGTTCTTCATTCCACTGTTGCATGAAATGCATTTATTAGGACCATAGGCTTGAATCAGATTAGCAACACAGTTATTCTTTCAGCTCATAATGACAGCAGTTTTTGCATTACTAAAAATATTACTAAATAAAATCATATTCAAAAGCACATTAGGTTTAGACCTCTTGCTGTTTAAACTAAAGAATTCAAAATTGCTGCATTTTAAAGTAGCAGATCTATGAGACAAGGTGTATGAAAAAGTATTGTTTTATAATAAAATTATTTTTAAATGGGCATTATATAAAAAATACTTAGAAAAAAATTTTAATTTTATTTTACTCATCCCTCTCCATGTCTATCAATAGGGATTAAGTATTTTACAGCAAAGTTTAATATTAATACCAAGTAGCTCATAAGGTATTTGGCTAACAGAATTTATAATCTATTAAAACAGAGCAAGACCACTTCACCACAAGTTTAATTATCAGTCAGCAATATCTGAAAATCAGCTCTTCAGATCTTAGCCAGGAAAATTAGGAAAATCTGCCTCAGTTCTGCAGAAATACTAAGGGGTAAAAAGTATATTTTTACCATGTCTTAAAATCCTACCTAGAAGTTGTAGCTCAACTCCCTTGTATCAGGAAATGGAGGCATTATGCTGGCTTGCTACAATGTTACAATGACAATGGTCTTCCTTTACGCTAAACTTTTAGCACATGGGAAGAACACATTTTTCTTACTGTAAACTAGGCCAGAGTAATTTCTGTAAGTCGGAGAGCATATCTGGCAATACCATCTTTGTCCATATGCAAGAAAAGCTGTAGAAGGATTCCCAGTCTTACCTGCACTTTGGTCTTGGGAGAAGTGGTCTGCAGCAGCTGAAGGGACCTTCTGGGTGCTTGGATAGCCCAGAAGTCACATTGTGGAAACAGCCACCAGCCACACTCACCAAACTCTGGGTGTTTTCCAACCACCAAACTGCTGCCTGCTGGCTTCCTTATTTCATAATTGCCTGTGTGTATTTGGAGTGGATTCCTGCAGTTCACCTGGCTGAGATGGTTCCAATTCCCTACTCCTGTAATTGGAAACATTGCTGAAGTTAGTACTCTCTCTCAAAGAGAAAAGAACTGCATAAAGCCTGACCCAACCGAACTGTGTTGAACACACAGGAACTACTTCATTTACACTCTGGAACTCCTTGCAATTTCTTGCTGAATTGGATGGTTGCCTGAAAAAGGAACTGTATATCCGGTTCCATTAAAGGCAATTAATATGTATCCTTAAAGGACTGCATTTAACCCCTTTAAGTATCTCCAAATGGCTGGCAAGGTGTGCCTGAAATGTTCATTCACTAAAATAATTACTTTTCACATTCACACATCCATGTACATACAGACTTGTGCCACCTTCATCACAGGGAAAAAAAAAACCGAACTGTTTTTAATGATGTGCTTACTTACTCATCAGGTGTAAGCACTGAACTTTAAGTTTACTTAGTAACCTTCATTACAAAGCTGTTTCTAATTATAGGGTGGTTTATTTTCTGCATACTGATTAATGAGCTGAAATGCTGAAAGCTTCATTTTAGTACCATTGAAGAGGTAACACATAAAGGACAGAACTATAACAGGAAGCCTGAGGGTAGGGGCACCCTCGTGACCTTTGGCACAGTTGTTAGTGAAGAAAGATCATCTCACAAAGGCCTGCTTGAAGCTCTCTGCATGTTTTTCAACAATGCCTACTGAAAAAATACAGAGAGGGCCAGGTGGCAACTCTGAATGCAACAGAACTCAAAATAGACAAGTAGAAGAGGGAACAGCAGAGAAGGATTGTTCCAGAAAGTGATTGCTACTGACCATCAAGCAGTTGGGACGTACTCCCTTTGGTGCTAAAGATTCAGGCCAAACACACACATTTTTCAAATATACATTGACCTTTAGTTCTCAAAATCACAATGTATGGCTCCTGTGCAGTTGTCTATGAACTTGCCAGAAACAGTACTTAGGATTGTCTGAGTCATTCCTGCAAAGACAGAGTATTACATGGCTGAAAATACTCGGCTGATCCCTAAAACTACAGAGGAAACCACTGAGTCCTCAGATACTAGTTCAAGCAGAGATGAATATTCAGCTACACCGGCAGGATTCATTTCACATAGCAGCATTTAGCAGCTAGTGTTAAATAAATTCTAGATTGTAAAATTCCAAAAGAACTTCATAATGTGCAGGTCCTAATTTTTGGTTGACAAGTAAAAGTCCTAAAATGGGCCAATGAGATTCAACAGTTAATGCTAACAGTACATATATGTTTTGTATTTTGATGACAACACCTGAAAAATAACTGTCTTATTACTGTATCTGTTATGAATGCTAATGTTAATTCATGCATACTGTTAAAATAAGTAGGGTTTACAGATTATGCCAGTGGCAGTTGCCTATAACAGGCTACAGACATAACCAAGTGTTTCCAAATTTTCCATTTGAAATCTATAAGCATCATAGCATACTGTTATTAACTACTTTTTAAAAAAACAACTCATAGAAGTACATTCTTAGTGCAAATGGAAAACAACTGGCCTTATTTTATCACTCTAGACTTCAGAGAAAACCAAGTTCTGTACTGTGCCTGGTGGCCTGGCAGCAGTGAGGAAACAATTTGAGAAAGTGCAGATGACCTCTTCACAAAAGACCTTTGCTCAGTACCAGCACCAGCACAAATCTGTACAGGTAACAATAGCATTTTTAATACTAACAAATGAGGTATGCCCTGCTAGATAGCTTGAGGAAAAAATACTGTTTGCTTTACTGAAGAGTTTTCATTATGATTAAGACAACGTTTCCCTAATGTTCATAATCATAGAATTTTCTCTTTCAGATATACTAAAGGAATCATGTATTTTTTAATGCAAATGAACACTCATTATAGGCAATACTAGATTTACAGCAAATAGATGAGCAAAGCAGATTACTGCCACAGCAATATTTTGTACTGAACCTTGTCTATAAGACTGTAATTCATTATCAAGTATCATGGTGATATTTTGCATTTATTGTGCTTGATGTGATATTAAGCCATTCTCTTTCAAAAGGAGCTTCCTGCTTCCATTGAATTAAATCTAATAAACTCCCCTAAACAGATCAAAAATTGCACAGAAGAACCCAGATGCTACATAAAAGTAGAACAAAGCAGCAGCTAAGTGTTATTTTAGATAAAAGGTCTTTACGTTTTATTACTTCATTAGCATATACCATGAAAAATTGTTGTAGGAGATAATGACTTTGGACTATGTGAAATCCCCTATAATAAAACACATTGCACAATCTGTCCTGTGCACTCTGAAGAACAGTAATGGCACAGTAAATTGCTTTACCATCCTGCACTTCTTGGAGAGATTTTTAAGCAATATTGCTCTCCAACTCTGTAGAACAGTATACATCAACATTCTGCCACAGATTCATTTTCATGTTAAATAAGTATCATCATATCTACAAGTCAACTCTCATTTCTTACACATTAATACCAATATCAACAATTTGCACAGACAACAAGCAAAACTCCAGTTTGTAGGGGAGAACACACAGTTTGCTGCAGATATATTAAAGCATTTTTAACTAAGCAGAAAAATCCCATAGCTGTACCTAACCATACCGGAGCATAATCCTCAGTAACAGGAAGTGTTATACACATACTTTTCTGATGATGTGGTCCAACCTAGCTGCCATTTAACTGGATGAAGAAATGCAGAACCTTGTATAGAAATTATGTGACTTTGTCTCTTACTCAGAACCAAATAATTTCATTTCTCTGATGCGAAGACACATTTTCCCTGGCCTAACAGTGATGTCTAGTTCTTCACAAAGCCTCTATGATGGTTCCATTTTTTCAACAAAGATGTGACCTCTAAGCATACTTATCCATGTATTTGTCCTCTGTGGCTAGCTGAGGAGGCTCTCTCAAATCATCAGCAGAAATAGTCACGTCCACAGGAAATAAAAACACTCAGACTATATGGAACAATCTTTAAATTTAGGTTAAATAACTTACTGCAAGACCATAAAATCCCATTTCTATTTAACATGACTGCACTCTTATGGAAAATGGGATTACACACTTAGGTAGCTGAAAGATTATTCAAGGTCACTGAATCAATCCTGGGGCAAAACAGAGAAATCATGTAGTCTGAAGGCAGATCTCCAGATCTGGATAAATTCAAACTATTAATCCAAGCTAAAATAAGTAAGCAATTCATTTTCTAAACAGTAATCTAAATAGCTGAACCTTTTACTACATATTCAATTATTGCATAAGAAGCGCATGGCTTTTCATTAAAAATATTGACATCAAATATGCAAATAGTAACTATTTATCTCTCTGTTTTTCTAAGGCAGCAGCCATCACTCATAGCTCTCTTCATTGTAAGGGAGATTGGTTCCTTGCGAAAGGTCATATTACCAGTAGGATGCACTAAACTCTTGTCCAGAATGGTGAGCAGCCATGAAAACTGATCACAGAATTGCCGCGTGTTCACAATCTCAACCAGAGTTTGTGCAGAGACCTGGTCTTTAATTTGACCACTGGTGTCATGAGCACCTTTCATTGTCAGCCACAAAGCTGAGGTCATGAGCTTCAGTGTTACTGTTCTGTAAATGCTGGCCTGGAGCGGTTTGCTACACCAGCTTGGCTGGCTAGCTGCTCAAAGTCTCACTATCCAGCATCAGAAACAAGCCACTTCTGGCAAGTGAGCTGAACCTCCTACATAAGAAGGATGAGTGGAATATATTGAAAGTATCTGATATTCACTCAACCATATAGTATCATGTGTCAGGAATGACACAGGTATAGCTACACCTCCTTTATTGAGGGTCATTCCATACAAATTGTCTAAGATTGCCAGTGTAGCAATTGCCAGTTTTCTAGTGATTCAATAATGGGACAATGTTAGTGAACGGTGAAAACCTTACCTTTTTAAGAAAACCTTCCATATAATGCCCAAAACACCCTAAGTATATACATATGACTAAGCAAGGCTGACAAATCATAGAGATGAAGTGCAGGTAAGTAAAGTTCTTATAAGAATTTTCTCTGAGACTCTCACAGTACTGGTGCGCAGATGACACCATGATAAGAACATAAGTAGGTAAAAAAGCATAGCTTTGAGGGAGAAATGAAGATCCATGCCAAATAAATCATCAGTCATTCTATTGTTACTAATTTTGTAACTGAAGCTTTAGGCTCACAATTTACTTCCACTGCTGCCTAGAGGGAACTGCAAGTTTGTACATACCGATCATTTAGAACAGTAAGTTCTAAATCTGCCAGTACATAAACGATACTGTATTAGCCAACTTCCCACAGAGGTTATATGATGACCATAATGTACAGTTCAACTAAAAGAAATATGCTTCAAACATGAGCGAGTAAAAGGCTTTCTTGTGCTTGGACAAGCTTTTGGGCCATTTGACCTCCTTGAACAATACATACATATTTTAGAATTGTATACAAGTTCTATGTACATATGCATAAAACATAGCATACATATTCTGAGCCTAAAAGCAATTTTATTTTTGAAAGGGAAAGTATGTTTTGTCTGTTGTCAGAACAGAAGGAAACTGCAAAAATGTCAACACAAAAAAGCAAACCTTGGTCTAAAATACACAAAACAGTTACCGAAAATTCAAATCTTGGCACATTTTGCCATAAGAATTCTGTCTAAATTATTGCAGTGCAGAGGCACTAAAATTGATGTATGGGCCACTAACATATAAAATGTGTGTAGCAATTACAGTTCTCTACAGTAACAGAATCTGAATGCCTACATAAAAATGCAGTCCTCACAAAATGTATACAGACATTCTCAGATTTACATCTTTATTTTTTAAATAATATCGGTTTAGGTTAGAATGACTTATTATCCAGAGACACAGCAGGACACTATAGCCCTCTGTATTAAGCACCATACAGTTATGCGTGGGAAGACCAGAAACCCCCATAAAGGGCGACTTGAAAAAAATGGAAGAGAATGGAGGGTGACGGAAGTCTGAAATAAAAGTAAAACGACCATAAGAAACAGTGCGTGAGCCAGCAGCATGCCAACAATCATCCAGCTGACAGGGTTTTCTGATATGGCATAGAATAAACAAAAAGGAACTGAAAGGTCATTCTTGGGCCATGGGAAAAGCAATCGTAACAGTTGTCTTTTCACTCCTGCCACCAAAAACGACTTTTGAGTTCTCTGTGTGTCCTCCTCCCCTGCGCAGCCAGAGGGGAGCTGTTTCCTCCTGACACTGTGATGCGAAATCTGGTTGATTAAATAACCTTGCTTGGTTTAATAACACATCATACAGCATGTATTCCACAGAAACAAATAAAGGGATCAAGTTCCCACAAGCATAACGCTTAACTAGTATTAAATCTAGATCATAATCTTCAGCCACAGTCATACATTGGAGGCATGACTTATCCTGCTTAATAAGGTAAGAGCAACCTTATCCCATGCAGACCATCAAATAATTCCACAGAATGTTCTCCAAAATCTATGGGGTCTACAAAACATGCCACAGACTCTAATGGGGTAGACTAAATCAATCCTACCTACAGGATATCCTATCCTATATCTAACAGTTGGCTATTACAGAGGAGGGATGAAACCACAGGTCTTCCTGCTCTCCACTTGTTTGGAACAATAAACAAGCAGCATTTTACCCTCTGTCACTGGAATTTCAATTAGCCATCTTGACAGACACACAAAATATGAGAACCTCCAAGTCCCTCTTTCTCCCTGCATGCCCAGAGCAAGGCCATGTAATTATATTGTCAAAATCTCGCCCATAATGTTTAGTCTGCATTTTAGACAGCCATAGCTGTCACATTAAACGATTATAATATTTTGCAATATGGCAACTACTTCATAAGCAGTACCAAAGTTACAGCAATAAAGCAGTGGTGACATTCAGATTAGATTTGCTTCCTGACTACATTAAGCCTAATTATATTCCTTTTTAATACCCCACACCATTCAAAGGACACATAATGACGATCATGAACATATTTCGTGTCTCATGAATGAGCATTTCCAGTAATGAGAGTTTGACTTACCTAAAACATGCACATTAGAACAGAAAAGCGTATCTTAAATGAAAAAAAGCATATAAATGCATAAATATATTGAAAAGTATATCCATATAAAATGAAAAGGCATATTATACATACACCTACACATAGTCGTTAAACAGAGAATAGATGGAAAAATTTGCACTTCATTTTCTTTGAACTGCCTCTTTTCAACTTGGTATGGGGTTACTCTATGTCTCCTCATGTTGTGCGGCTCCCTCACAACTGTTGCACATACAGAACTTGTGAGAACCATGCTCTGACTTGCTCTCCTCAAGCCTCACCTCACTTTCACAGTTCAAACTTTGCAGTAGATAGGATTAATTTTGATACTGGTAACACACTAAATCATTTCCTGGGCCAGTAATCAGAAAATTTATTCTACCTTTTGTTTGTATAATTTTAATTCATCTTACAGTTCAAACATGATTTGGCAGCACAGAGGTGGAAGAGAATTCCTAAAGCCTGTGAAGGGGATGCACATTGTTTCTCTGCCATAGAACCTAAGAGCCCTTGCCGCCTACTGTATGGCAGAAATTATGAGCCAAGAGTGGATGCTCCCCTATACTAATTCAGCAGAAATGTTACTGGAGATGCAAATAGTGTAAGCATTCCTTAGTTTGAAGGTGGAATAAATCCCATAAATATATGCTTTGTCATGGGATGACTAAGGGAGAGAGCTAATTTCTTGCCCCACAATTAGTTGGATTTCAAGGAGGTGCTGGGATTTGAGATGCAGGAAGCTTACAGCCCTCTCTTGCTCCAGATGTATAGCAGCAATCTCAGAAACACAGTGCTATGTCGGTTCACATTCACATTACACTGAACACTTGGGAAACTCTTGCTGGAGGGATCAGAAGCTCCTTTCATTTGAAAGCTTATTATCAGTAGAAACTAATAGGCAAGCTTCCTTCTCACAAGGGAGGAAGAAAATTTAATTTGACATGAGTGAAATTATTTGTTAGATGTCTCTGTGTGCACACTAGTGTGCAAGAGAGGAAGCACAGAACTGCTATCTTAATAATTTAGGATTTATTTCTTCTAATCACTAAATCTCAAAGTACTCCACAGACACAGGTAATGTCATCTAACACAGGTTCTGTGACAGGCTTTATGTAAGGAAACAAATCACTGCCAGAATCTGGAGTCGAACTAAAGATAGATAACCTCAGAAATTAGTTTACATGGACATCTCAGACAGTGCTTTAAACTTGCAGCGATATGCTCTGTTTATTACGCTACAGTTGTCACACTTGTAGATACAATGCTAGCCTGCATATTTTGTAGGATCTTCTGTTTAGCGTATGGGTCTTATTTTTCATAACTGCAATTCAGTATGATTTTTGCATCAGAAAAGTTGCATAAAGCATATCCAGGAAATCAGCATCCCTTATATAGACATATTATACTTCCTTTTACAAAGTTGCATTAGCCTCATGCCTGCTGATAGATAACAAATTGATGGCACAGCATATAAAGCCAGAACCAGTCTTGCTAGTCACCTTCATCCCCTCCCAGTCTAATTATACTTTATACATATTCATGCAGCTTTCTGTATCTGCTGGTCAAGGTCTGGCTGCAGTAATAGAAATGACTTGACATCTTCTGTGTTATAAAAAATTCTGTTCCAATTTTTATGGCAACAAATAACAATCCTAATAACAACAGTAGTCTGCTGTAAAATGACTGTTCTAGTTACACCAGTTACATTAGAATTTATTTGTAAAAGCCCTTCATAGGGGAAAAAAAAAAAAAAAAAAGAAAGAAAAATGCAATTTACTGTTAGCTGTCCATGTGTGATTATTTTTACTTGTCTTTAGGAAATGTCAAGTAGCAGTCAGCACACAGTATCAAACAGCACCAGAGAGGCTAAATGTAATGAAATAACCTCCAGAGAAAGTCAAATGGAAGCCTCTCAAACACAAGAGGTAACTATATCAATTAATAATCATGTCATTGGACAATTATACTGATGGTGATACATATCTGCTTTGCTTCTTCCTCCTTTACCACTTGGAACAGCAAGATCTGGATGTCCTGCTGATAGCCTCCCTCATTAGGCAGTGCAGAATAATTTTTTAAAGGTGTTTTATTGAGTGTTTTTAATTTATTATTGTTTTAACATGGTAATTAATTACGTTGCCATTCATATTTTTCTTTGATGTAACATTTTAAATACAGTTGCAGAAGTATGGAAAATTCTTACATATTGCACTAAATCCTGTAGTAAAGTGAAGGTTTTGTGCACAGGTTTCTCATCGCAAGCAAGTTACTCATGAGATAAACATGGCTCCTACATTCAGTCAGCATACTGATGAAACAGGTAAGAAGTGGCATGAGAATAAAGGCTCACAAATGAGCAATGGCAAATGTCTTTACTCGCACAAATTGATTGCTCTTAGCATACAAACATGAAAACGCACGTTCCTCCGAATTCTCAGCAAAGTACATTCATTGACTTCAATGGGACTTACGAAACAAGTTTAGAATTCGGTACAGAGAGATGGTGTTTGCATAAGGAGGTAGTTTTAAATATGCGCTCAGTTGCTTGAAAGAACTGGGGACTTGAACTGTCCGAAAACGCAGGCAAACACTAGCCCATGTATATACAAAATTGTGGATGAGAAAGGTTCAATTATAGCTGAACTGAATGGCCCTGCAGAATGTAACGACAGTGTTAAGACACTGCTGCTGCTACAGTTTAGTCCTGGTATTAGAATTCACATATTATATTCTGCCACAGACCCCACTCAACCTTTAGCCCTGCCACACCACACAGGTATGGCAAAACAGTAGGAGACAACATGTCCCTCAATAACTATTCTGTCGTTCTCTCTATGGACTTCTGTTCATGATCAAGTGACTCTCTAGACTTCTGCAAGGCTAAGTACAGTTTTTCTAATGTAATAATGTTTTATAATTCACTGATAAAGTCAATTTCATAAAATGCAGGATGGAGGAAAAACGATCTTTTTTATTTTTCTTCCTGTTGCAGTAATCAATGCAGCTCAGAACGAAGAGCTCCCAAAGACTGTAACACAGATTTTAAACCAGCAGATTGAAAGGACAGCTCAAGAAAAGGCTGTTCACTCTGACAGAGACACTGCAACATCTGCAAAAGAAGTAAAGGTCTGTGCTTTTAATAAGAGGGATCTTTCTTTATGCAAATTAGAAGTGGTGACGTTAAGACATTGGTCCATCATGCAGTCTGAATTTCTATTTTGACTAACTGTGATTAAAAATGTAACCTATGAAAGTGGTAGGAATATATGGATTTTAGGAATTAAATGCACATAAAGAAATATGAAGTACGTTAGAAGGCTCAACAAGTACTTACAGTATGTGACAAACACAATTAAAAGTAGACCTGTATAAAAACTTTCTCATTCCTGTCCTCTGCTGAATACAGTCTCCTCTTTCCTTGTTTTGAATCTGTCAATATGTATAATTTCTATCACCACAGATTCTCAGAAGCATAGAAAATGTCACTTTCAGAAGAAATGAAAACGAGCGTAAGCCACAGCATAATTTTACATTATGCTTATAATGCCAAGTCTGCATTTGTTGCAGCAAAAACTCTCAGACTGCTCAATCATCATTTTGCATTTTGTATGAATTCCACATTTATTTTCACATATATTCTACGGTGCAAATATCACAGCTCTTAGTTCAAAAGTTTGGTTTTATGCATTCTGAGCTGATGGATTGTCTTTCCAGATCTTATTATAACCCTATAGCTTGGATCTTTGCAGAACTAGCTTTTGTGAAGAACAGAAAAATTGTTTTATATGTTACCATACTTTAAAAAAAAAAAAAACAACCAACAACTTTTGTTCCCTAAAGATGGAAAATACGTACCAGGGAATTATATTGCCTTCAACAGTTAGTTCATCTTCTACTGCTACTACTTCAGCAAGCAGACTACAGGAAACTTCTACACCAAGGAAGAAACAAGACGGAACTGCTACTTCTGCAATGATTTGCTCCAGATCCCATGAATATGGAAGTACAGAAAAATTCTTCCCTACTTATGTGAAAGCTCCATTGGAAATGACAGCAACTTCCCAGTCCACTAAGTCATCCAGCTCTCCAACAAAGCCCACTATCTCAACAGATCTGTACTCAAGCAAAGCAATTTACGTGAACTAAGACATTTATACAAATGTTTCCACCCACAATTAAGAAAACACTTACAGAAACATTACCTGAATGAGACTTCAAATATTTTATCTGGTGAATCTGAAACATGGAATATGATGTCAGATATGCAGCATGCTAGATATGGCTTTCCCTTCATCATTCAGATGTTCACAAAACCAGAAAAACAATGCTTAGAGTGGCATCAAATCCAGAGAGGAGAGGTCCTCTCTATATGATGGGTCTTTGAGAACCAGCCTTTCATTCCAATTAAAAATGACGCTCCAGACCACACAAAGCTAGAAGCATTGCAGACCAGGAAACCATTGCAGGTGGAAATGTTAAATACCCACCCTGGATGTTTCAGACCCAGGCTCTTGATGCACTGCGTGCACGTGCCCCAGGCTCTACAGGGACTATGGAGAAGGCTCTTGCATTAGTTAGAGGAGGCGTTCGCACAGTCATGTGGATGTTTGAAATGCAGCCACTGGACTCTACTAATAAAAATTATCATGATGAGGAACAAACATCAGATAAAACTTGCATCCGAGAAGTTTCTGGTGGTACTATAAAGACTTTGAGGCACATGCTGGAAGCACAGAACCTGGATAAACTTTGGCAACTCAACATGGTGGATGTCCTTAACTTGTTGCAGCTGAGGTCTGAGCTAGAACAGCTTAAAGGAAGTGTCAAGAGAAACATAAAATATTTTGAACCTCAGCCACTGTCTGTTACCAGAGAGAACTTTGGTCAAAGACTGGAGAATGAAACTGTCCATAGAGATGACACTGAGAAGAGGCATGTCAGAATAGCACTCTGGACATTTGAAAAACAGCTTTTACCTGTGACCAACAAAGACCTGGTGGAAATTAAAGTGGTATGTGGAATCTCAGTGGAAGAAAACATGAGTGGTGCTGTGCACAAGGCAAAACAGTTAGTCGAAACACTGCCTTGGCACACAGAGGATTCACAGGAATTAAGTCCAGCTGAAACGTCATTACAAAAATCAAACAAGCAAGATCAAGGTCCCGCACAAGATGCAGCAGCCTCTGTAACACCACAGCAAAGCACATTTTCTGATTCCAAATTTGATGGCAATGATATGCAAGTAGTACAAAAATATAACATAGGAATTCAAATAGATCTTCATGAAGACCAGAAGGCTGAGAAGCTGAAGACTCAGGAACTGTTGTGAAAGCCTCTAGCTACTATCTCTTCCACCATTATGAGGATTAATGTGATGAGAGCTACCCTGAAGAATTATATAGAGAAAAATAAAAAGATACTAAAAATAGGTATTCAAATTAAAATAGCATTACTGATGTATTTGAGAAATATTAACATGCTAGAAAATGTGCATAGAATGCACCTGACTTCTCATACTTAACATTAATGCAACATCCTCTTAACTGAGGTAAAATGTTGCCTGTATAAAACAGCTCTGGAGATAAAATAATGATCACGTTTTGTGCACATCTGTTTTTAGTTTATTAAAGCACAAGATGTGACTTAAAACAAAGTGAACTACATTTTGGTGGGTTTCTTATTTAAGTAAAATAACTGAAACAGTTTACAAATTAACATGTGATTTAAACATTTTTTCTGCTATTTCCTGCTGGGCGATTTTACCAGTTGATACAGCCTTAGTCTGAACTAAGGTAGCAAACTCATTTACCTGATGTCAGGGTCTAGGTTTCACATCACTAAGGAGTGGATGGAGCCACTCAGTGTCCCTGTTATTTGTTTCATATTGAAGTAAACTTCTTAAATACATGGTATGTGAATGTATCTATGAATATTTATCTATGAAGTAAATATTGAAAATAAAACATGCCTTCTTTTTCATGGTACATGTGTTACTTAAAAAATCATATTAAAATACTATTTATATTGCCAAGTTATGCATCTGAAACTCAGAAAATATTACATATGCTATTGCATGATGAACATCAATGTCCTCCTTTTGTGCACCTATTTTGGGCACTGAATACAGATGGGATCCTGTAGGAAAACCAGATGTTACCATAGCTTTAACCATTTGAAATACATGAACAGAATGCTGATGCTTGAACAGCAATGAAAATGGCAGAACAAAGCTAAACTCTCCTGTACCTGCGTAACTCCTAAACAGAAAGCTCTGCTTTGGGTTTCCCAGCTCTGTGCATTACGAAGAGAAGGGTGCTACCTCTGTTCATGCTAGGAGCAGAATTAAACATCAGTAGCTTGTGATCCTGTAAAACGAGGCACAGTCTGGCAGTCGTCCAACAAAATACTTCACGTGGTGACTTGGCGCTGGCTGACAGCTAAGTCCACACCCAGTCGCTCGCTCACTCCCCCCCGAGCGGGATAGGAGAAAGAATCAGAAGACCAAAAAGCAAGAAAACTTGTGGGCAGAGGTAGCGACAGTTTAATAGATGAAGCAAAGCTTGGGCGCAAGCAAAGCAAAATAAGGAATTGATTCACTACTTCCCATCAGCAGGCAGATGTTTAGCCACTTCCTGGAAAGCAAAGCCTCAACATGCACAGCAGTTACTTGGGAAGACAAACACCATAGCTCTGAATGTCCCCTCTTCCTCCCCCTTTCCCTCAGCTTTTATTGCTGAGCACAATGTCAAAAAACGTTTAGATGTGGTACTTCAAGACATGGTTTAGTGGACAGGGTGGCATCAGGTATACGGTTGGACTTGATGATCTTTGAGGTCTCTTCCAACCATAATGATTCTATTCTATTCTATTCTATTCTATATAGCATGGATATCCCTCTGGTCAGTTGGGGTCAGCTGTCTCAGTTGCGTCCTCTCTCAGCTTCTTGAGCATCCCCAGTGTACTTGCTTGGGGCAGGGAGGGGGGTCAGAGTGGTTGGAAGAAAAGGCCTTGACACTGTGCAAGCACTGTTCAGCAACAGATAAAACACTGGTGTGTTATCAATGCCTTAGCCACAAATCCAAAACATAGCACCATATGAGCTGCTACGAAGAAAATTAACTGCATCCTAGACAGACCTCGTATACTTAAGCATGTTAAAAATGCGTAGAAATACTCAGTACCAGTAGAATACTGAATTCTCTATACAGTGAAGCCTCCGGATTTCATTTTGGATCTCTTCTATCTGGTAAATATTGGTGATCTCAAATGGTAGATCAGCCTTTCCCGCACTGATTTTGTAGGACCATGTGGTGAGTTGACCTGCCAGACCCCCACCCAGCCACTCTCTCATTCCCCCTCCTCAACAAGACAGGGAGAGAAAATAGGATGAAAAAGCTCACAGGACAAAATGAAGACAGGGAGATCACTTACCAACTACTTTCACAGGCAAAATAGACTTGACTTGGGAAAAATTAATTTATTGCCAATCAAAATAGATTTAGACGGTAAGAAATAAACACTAAAACACCTCCCCTCCTGCCTCCTTTTTCCTAGGCTCAACTTTACTCCTTCACTCCTGACTCTTCTACCTCCTCCCCTCGTCCCCAGCAGCACAGAGGGGTTGGGGAATGGGAGGCTGGGGTCAGTCCATATCAGTTCCTATCTGCTGCTCCTTTCTCCTCACATTTTTTCCCTGCTCCCACGTGGGCCATAGTTCCTTCTGGGAATATCCACCTGCTCCAGTGTGGTGTCCTCCACAGGCTGCAGTGCAGACATCTGCTCTGGCATGGTCCTCTCCACAGGCTGCAGGGAAATACCTGCTCCCCTGGTCTCCTCAACAGGCTACAGCGGAATCTCTGCTGCGGCACCTCCTCCCCTCCTTCTTCTCTGACCTTGGTCTTCACAAGGTTGTCTCTCACACTTTTTCCCCTCAGTCCTTGCTGCACGTGCAGCATTTTGCCTCTTCTTCAATATGTTTTCCCAGAGGCACCACCAGTGTGGCTGAGGGGCTCAGCTGTGCCCTGGGGTGGATTCGCTGGAACCGGCTAGAACTGGTTACACCCAGCTCAGGGCAGCCCTGGCCTCTCCTAACCACAGCCGCCC
>NW_009605279.1:78620-96998 GCF_000690535.1 Cariama cristata
CTCACAGAGGCTGCCCCTGCAGCCCCCAGCTGCCAAAACCCTGCCCTGACACCCAATATGTGATTAATTTTCATGAAGATGAATATGGGCTCCACTATTCAGTTCTGGAAGATGCTTTGGGATAAACTTCCCTTAAATTCCCTCTTTCTCTTTGTTTTTCTCTTCTCTTGACTGTTGCCTTCTGAGGCACAACACTATCAACTATCCAACTAAATTAAGTATAACCATCCAGCAAGACAGTTTTCCAGGAGACATGGCACCTTTTTTCCCCCTCCCAATTAGCTTATCCCTTCCCTCTCCTCCCTCTCTACATTCAAAATACTTGTGTACCTAAGAATATTAAGCTGAGTCCTTATGTTGGCTCACACCACCAGCCAGCAGCACTCCGTGCCTAGAGAGGCAGGAGGTACGTCCAGAACACTGCACTCCACACCTGCCCGGCCTCTCTTTGTCAGCCCATTTGGAGACCAAGTTGAGGCTGCATTTGAGGCTTTCTATTTCATGACCAACAATTCTTCAGAGGATCTTTTGGGTTTGGTTTTAGCTGGTAGTTTATTCTTTTAACAAGTTCTATACTATTTTGAAGATATTTAATTTTCAGCATTTTTCACAGCTCTCATTATGGGCACTAGAAATATGTGGCAACTAAAGCTGTAGTTAGAAAATCTACATCACTTTCTGTCTTGGTTTGTGAATTGCTATAAAATCAATACCAGCAGGCAAACCAAAAAACAGACAGAATGCTGAAAAGGGCCAAATTTTCTCATGATGTCAAGGGGCATTACTATTGTCAATGGAGATACATTTATACAAGCAATTATTTGGACCATGCTACTTGTATTTGTCTGCTAGTACAGTTTTCACAGCAATTCAGAAAGCAAGACAGAAGAGCAGCATGCATTTTTCCAAGCTCAACAGATTGTCCATTACTTCCTTCTGCCCCTTACTGGTATGAAATAAACCTTTCATTCATGCTTTGTACTTTACAGAGAACTAGTTTCTTTTATAATTAATTATACTTCATAAAAGAAAGGATTTGATACAGTTGGCTAATATAATTGTAGCTAACTCAGTCTTAAAAAGTAATTCAAGAAAGTATCAGGTCTGAAACTGGAAATTGTGAAAATCACAAATAATTAGTCCATAGCATATCTGGACCATATGAGTGTACAGTCTGCAGGTTACCACAGAAGTAGAAGTCCCTGAAGTGCTTTTGGCATGATTAAGCAAACCTTCCCCATCAGAATTTCAAACATCTTCCCCTGTTTGTTGATCTCTAAATCACATTGTCGATTCAAAGATTATACATGCATTATAATAAATTCCACTTATACTAGTAAACCTTTTATTATCCTATCTCATTTCACAAAATAAATAGTTATTACAAATAAATGGGAAATATTGTACCTGGGGTAGTGAAGTGAATAGTCCTTTCAAATGTATGGATTTCTCAAAAGGGAAAGGTGAGTAGTTTTTCACTTTCAAAGTATTACTGTTAGCTGAATAAAAATGAAGCCCTAAAATTGACAGGTGGGATACCAGTTAATAGATAAAGAAAACTACAGTTTTAACAAAACACATAGATGGATACAGCTAAAAATAAATCAGAATATGTGGCTTAAACTAACTCATAACTTTTTCATATGTGGTTCTAGAAACTGCAGATTCAGGAAAATGAAACATGCAGACTCTGTCAACAGAGAGTTTACCCAATGGAATGCCTAGTTGCCGACAAGCAGAATTTTCATAAATCATGTTTCCGATGTCACCACTGTGGCAGTCAATTAAGGTAAGAAGTAACTGTATGTTCACTCACAGAACTCTGTATTTGAATACAGATACAGCTGGCGAAATTATTTTGTAACTGGGCTATTCAGCCTGTAGGATGTTGTATTGACAGGGAGGTAACCTGGGCTCCCCTTTTCTTCTCTGCTACTGACATCTGCACTGTGATGTGGAACAAGTCCTTTAAATTCTCTAAAGAACTGCTCCATCCCAGTGCCTTCCAAATTCTTCTGCATATTACTTCCTACTGACTGTTCCAGACCTTCTGGAGAGCTCATGAATTGGAAGCAGTAGCCACAGAAACTCAGGTGGAATTTAAGACATCTGAACGTAGATCAAATTTTCTCTCTCTTTCTCATCCATAAAATGAATGATGATGGTTCTCTGCATTAGCAAACCACTCTTGTAACTTTTATATGAAATGCAGTATTTATCGCTCTATCAGACTGCAAAGGCTAACAGTTCTGATTTAAACACCCTTGAGGTTAGTTACACACATTTGCTTTACTTCACTTAGAAGCAGAATCCAAATATAATTAAACACAAATTTCTATAATTTGCATAAAGGCTAAAGAAAATTGGCACTGTGTTTTCTCCATCTACTTCATAGAAAAATAGAGGATTCGGTCTTTAACATGATGAAGAAAAAGGTCCCAACAACCCTGAAGTGCTGTGGAACATTCCTATTTGACGCTTATGCTGTGCAACAACTGAATAAGTTTAAGTTCTTTCTTAAATCACAAAGCATGACTCTTCTCCTTTGTTTTGACTTTGAAATTTTACGGAAATTTGCAATTAAAGGTTTTAGATACTTTTTGGGGGGGGGTGGGGGTAGGGTGGGGTGTCAGAATTGGTCAATACGTTGAATTTGCTCTCTTTTTGCTCTTCTGTATACATACTGTCATGTAGAGGTACTTGAAATACCAAGTAAAGTATAAAATTCACGACAGATTTATGATATGTAAAAGTATAAAACAAATTTTCTTCTATTTGGCAGCTTGGGAAATTATGCATCTCTCCATGGAAAAATATATTGTAAACCCCATTTTAAGCAACTTTTCAAATCAAAAGGAAATTATGATGAAGGTTTTGGACACAAGCAGCATAAAGAATTATGGAATTCTAAAGATCAGTGTAGCTCAGTTGGCAATATTCATGCTGAAGAAACAAATCCCATTAATAGTATACCTGTTGATCCTAAACCAATTACAGAAATTGATCAAGACTTGTACGCAGGTACTGAAGGTACTCATCTTGATATTTTGGATAATAATTTGAAAAAATCCAGAGAAAGAGGTAAATTAAAGATGACCTGGCCTCCTTCAACAGATGATGCAACACCTAAGAAAACATTTTCTATTGAAGAAGTGGCTAAAGTAAATAAGCCAAAGTGGCCCCCAGAAGGTTTTGCTCAAGAAGGTTCTAGATTACATACAAATAAACCTCTGGGCAATAAAAAGGATTCTCAGAAAAAAAATGCTGTTGGAGAGCAAAATAAAAATAACACTGCAAGTGCACAACAAGATCACCACTCATCCTTTAGCCCTCTGCCTGAAAAAGAAGCTACAAATATCTGTAAAGCAAAGAAAAATGAAGCAGGCAATAAGGGAAAAGATGAGGACGCTGGGAACGTGCAAGATAAGCTGACTAAAACAAGAGGATCACAGAACAGGGAGGAAAGTGGAAAGGATATTAATGAAGGTGGTAATGTGATTGTGCACAGTGCTGGGAAAGAGCAAGAGAAAAAAATTAATGAAACCGATGATTCAGAAGTTGTACAGGTCACTAACATTGACGATGTAACAGTACAAAAGAATCACAAAGAATTCAGCTTGAATAACAATAACAATAATGGCACTTTTTCACACCTAAACATTTGTAGGCAGGAAACAACTCTCTCAGCTATGTCTAACCCAATGATGGGCATGAAGTCATGCAATTTGCACTGTACTGCAGCATGCCTTTGCAAAGCTGGAAGATCGGTCTGTAAATAAAGAAATATTTGAGATGTATGAATCTCATGAGAGCTATTCTAGTGATACTGTAACTGTTTCACAGGATGAACAGAACTCAAAAGACGAAGATGCTGTTACCTCTAATAGTTTTGCTCAATTTAATAAAGATGCCACTTGTCAGAAGTCTCATACTAATACCACATTAAAGGAGGCAACTAATACAACATTCCCTGTTGATACAGAGTTGCTATGCATTGGAGAAGAATCAAAATACAACAAAAGCTTAAATACTATTTTATCTGACACTGAAAACATCTTTTCTTAAAAAAGACAACCTGGTTTTAGACTGTGGTCTAACAGACTCTGTGGATGTAACTAAAAATTCCTGCAGCCCATATTCAAAAGAACATGGGAAGTATGATACAGAACTGAATTATATTAATGCCTGTCAAGAAAGTGAAATAATCAAAGTGTCAAAGAATGACATAAACACAAGCTTAGATTTACTGAGCTCCAGACATACGGCTGTTCCATCACTCCAAGGTGAGAAAGTCAAGTTCAAACAGCCAACTGTAGAAGAACAAATTAAAAGAAATAGATTATATGATGAAAATTAATAAAACAGCTAAGTGATCAGCTACGTCTGTCACTCATTATAAAGTATGTCGTAAATAGGTATTTCTTCAGTCCAGTTATTTTAGTCCTTCTTGAAGAATTTAATATCCAGAGATTACATATGAAAAATTGTATTATATACTGTCAATTACTCACGCTTTATTTACTTAGTTTATATTTAAGGCAATGAAGATGCATAAAATAAATTTTTTTCAGTCTGTAATTAAAACAACTTGTCTCTCTATGTTCCTGAACATCACAAGAAATACTTTACTATATGACTGTCCTGCAGAAACATAATAATTCAATTTTACTCTTTATCATTTGTAACAAATTAATATGTGAAGCACCTGGTGTGCACAAAACAAGAAAAAATATTTCCATTGATTTTTTTCTTATGTATTGTTATTATTGTAACCGAGCTGTTGCTCCATGACATGTTATGTACATTTGTTGTATTAGCTCATACTAGAAAATTTGAGGTTTAGTGGGGGTTTTGGGGAGTTGTTGTGGGTTTTTTTCCCAATATCATGCAGTACTTGGTTTGAAATGCACTCATTACTGAATAGTAACCATAACTGGTTGGTGAATAGTACTGTTTTGCTATATTCCTAGAGCTGCTACTATGGCATTATATTGTATGACAGAAAAAAAAAAAAAAATGTGTGCAAATTTTAACACAGGATAAAAACAAACATCCTAGGCAGAACTGGAACAAGGTTTGGGAACACTGGGCAATTAAGACTTGTGGTTGTTTCAGTAACTAATTTGAAGTCATTAAACTGAAGCAGCTCTCCAGTTTCATATTTAAACCTGCACAAACTTATGCAGATTTAGCACTTTTTTTCCTTAACACATTTATGGATTAACATTTGCTCTCTTAACACTATTCCAGCTTGCATGAAACAGCAACATATCATTTAACTGTTGACAATGCATAATAAAAAAGCACTTTACAAAAAAGTATTTTGTGGAGTTTTTTAATATGAATTTATACATATGATTTTCCTTAAACAGTTTGTGAAATTCTTCATGCAATAATTACTTTAACCTAAAGTGTCTGTCAGAGTGAAATGGAAGGATAATCAAAGTACAGTTTTCAAAATAATTTCTGAAGTATCTGAGACAGGTGTTTGGAGTAATTTACAGGAAAGACAGGTTGATGTTAAAACATTTAAGAAAGTATTGTGCAGAGTTCTAGAACAAAGGATCTGCTGCACTACAAGTCATTGCCCAAAGCAATAGGATTGTGGGTAGGTGGGATATCCACATGTAACTCTTCTATACTTACACAGAAAAAAACTATAAAGTATACACACATGAGAAAAGCTATACATAGTATTTCTTCCACAAGAATACTTCAAGAAAGTGAAGTCTCCTCTTTATGCATCATGCTTCACTCCTCCAAAGTATTCTTGCAAAATGCAGAAATATAGAAAAGACCCCTGAAAATTAACATCCTAAGAATAATTAGCCTTCACACAAGGCACTCAGATACCACTGTATTTGATAACTTTGTTAAAAAGCATTAGCCTATAGGCCATTGCAAACATTTTAAAATTATTTTGGCAAGATCTCTCTTATTCTTCCCCCTCCCCCTATTTGGTTGTAACCATGATAAATTAGTTTTGAAAACCCAAGAGGTTTGTAAATAGACTTTGTTTGCTTTTTTGAATAGATAACACAACTAAAAATAACATCAACAAAATTCTTGCTAAGACAACAAAAAAATCTCAGAAAATGCAAGCGTGAGGAAAATCAATGGAATTTGTCTAAAATATTTAGAGCTTTACATGGAATAAACTTTTAAATCTTTCCCATTCCTGAAAATTTCTGATTAGGTATAAGATCAGTTTTGACTGTAGTAGTTAGGAAAGAGGAATGATCTTGAGGGTGAAATGGTGGGTGTTTGTTTATGTGCACATACATAGGTGTGATCATATGCAAGTTAATAATTCAAATGAAAAGCTAATATGGTTGCAACATTTGGACCTGAAGTACAGTCCTGTGCCAATTTTCATTCTCCTGCATATTCTGATGAATTTAAGCTTGTATCCTACAATTTAGAGGAGGGTCAGATTTCAGTTATGATAATAAAAACTCATTTACACCAAGAAATGAATGCCTCTGAAAATACCCTTACAAAACAGAGATCATTTTCCTTTCCCTAAACAAAATAAACACACCACCAAAAATGAGTCACAGAAAAAGCATGTTCCCTTTGGCCAGCTAGAGATGACTGAAATAAAGGCTTTGATGAAATACTAGAAAAAAACAGGACTATGGGGAAATTTGTATTCCCAGAGGGAATAATATGTAAATTCAACATACATAAATTACATACCATATGGGGCAACTCTTCTTGGATATTCCATGATCGGGATTCTGCATAGCATGGGACAGACACATAAGTGCAGAGCCTTCCTCTAGTGGATTCGTTAGCTTTGCACTCTCTTCTCTCAGTGGGTGACCTTTTTTCTTCCTCCAGTAGTGAGGATGAATGTTAAGGAAAAATTAAATGATACTGCACAATTATTTCTTTGAAGCACAAGCCAGGTGTCCCATCATAGAGTCTTGAAGTTCTTATACAAATCATAAGGATGACATGCTGTAAACTTGTTCTAGAAAACTAATAGCCATGGGTAATAAAAAAATTGTAAAAGAATGTAAACTATCTGAGAAAAAAATTGAAGTAGAAGAGTTCTTCAGAACTTCAGCCAAAAGTTTAGAGCAGGAGTAGTCAGAGACAAGATAAGGCTGGAACTCAGTGAGATGTGTGTTTGTCTTACTCCCTTTTCCATAGAAGGCAAAAGAGATAAGAGATGGTGTATGCCTGAGTCACCCTAATGTATACATACATTACCACTACAGAACTCACACTCTGGAGAGAATGTATATAGCAGCTGAAAGTGAGACTGTGATAAAAGCTGTATCTAGAAAGTAGCAACCTTACAGATTTTCTTTATATGAAATACTAAATGAATAGTAACTCCTTCACTACCAAAAAGTCTCATGCATTTTGGCAGAACCATATGGATTTACTGCAGCCATGGAGCTGGTCTTTATGGTTTTAAAAGAACTAGCATCCATTAGAGCTGTACTTTTGTGAAAGTCATTACTAAGTTTAAATATCCTTAAGTTAACCCCTATGCTTTCTAAGTTTTAGCACCCGAGTTTAAATAACTGGTCATCAGTTTGTAGAAGTCCCATTCTGTGAGGAGAGGCTTGATGGCTCCTGAGGTGAATCATGGTACTGAAACCCCCATTCTCTCAGCAGGATAACTTCCTATGGTTACTCCTAGGTTTCACACCTTTGCTCATGGACGGAATATTTAGCAATGCCTAGGAATGGGACCTTACAGTCATGGAGGGCAGAGCTGATCCATTTCCAGCACAGCTGAAGCCAAGCACTGTTCAACAGCAAAACTAGACCGACAAGTAGCAGTGAAATGAAATTTCTTCACATCGTTATTTAGTACAGGAGACTTGCAGTTTAAGAAGTCTATTTTCACTAGGTGTTATTGGCTAGTGAAGATGTTCTACTGCTTTTAGAACACAGCAGGGTTCATGTATTCTTCTATACTCAAAAGCACCAATTAGAGAGATTAAAGAGCCTGATTTAATGTTTTGTTAAGAAGCTTCAGAATTGCTGGGTCAGCACTGGACTTCTAAATTTGCAGTCCCTTTGCAGCTTCATTAACATAACTGGCACGTAGACTTACTTAGAGCTACTTAAATTGTTTTTATAGATGCAGCGTATCAACAGATCCCTTTGGAGTCTTTGTAGAGTCAGGGACATCCTCAAAACTATAGACGGACCTAAATAACACTTCTACTATACTGCTGAAGTGGACTCCTCCTAGGTGAAGCACTTGCTGAAAGCAAATGCTTGATTACTGCAAAAAGTGTACTTACCTTGTCTGTCTTCTGTTAAGCATTTATCTCCTTCCTACATATTAATAGGCATACCTACACTAATATCTTAAAAGACATCGTGCTCAGCATGGACATTAAAATCATGCTAAGGATCTGCCTTATTCTAACACATATTCTTGCAATATCCCTTCCATAAATAATTATAGTTCAGGCCTTATTTTCAAAGTGCACAATAATTACCAGAATTACATATATAAGACTTGGGTCACTTCAGTCAAGTACACCTCCAACTGTTAGGTATAATTGCAAAAACATTAACTAATCAGGATACACTCACAAAAACAGGAAAACATGAAGTCAAAAAGAGACAGATTAAAACCTTTGTCTCTTTTCATGCTTTCATCCATTAAGAGGCACCTAAGTTAAATCCTTTGCATGAACTTCACTGACTTTCACAAGCAGCATTTCACCTTGTATGTGGGTTACATTTGATGATTTTGACATGAAAAGCATGTTTAAATGTTTTAAAGAGATGAATTGTGTTAAAATGGGCTTAGGAACATAATCAGACTGACCTTACTTTTGGGCTTTCTAAAATATTAAATGACAATTTACCCATGAAAGATCTGAATTTTCAGTATAGTCCTTAAACAAAAAATAAAGTAGCTCTGTACTGCTTCAGGAAAAGAGGCGAAAAAATCAAAGTCTTACCTTTCCATGGAACTATTTCCTATACCTTCCTCACCCTGCCTCTCTTAAGGTAGGGTGTGGGAGATAGCAAGAGAGAATAAAGTCTTCACATGTATTATGAATGTGTTTTTCATTAACTGAGTACATTACAAATTTATTTTAAAAAAAGACATGAAAAATCTATGGCACATTTGCAGCAGGTGATTTTCAAAATCTCATAATCTGGTTAAATAAAAAAAAAAACCAACCCTAGAAAAACCTCAAAGGGACATCAACGTGATGGCAGCTAATTTCAAACCCATTTTACCTTTTGGCTCTTGACACTGTAAGCATCACTATCAGTATCCATTTAAAATTACTTTTAGACTGATGTAATGATACGTGTGACAGATGCTGACAAGGAATAATGTTCTATCACAACAGGCACCTATGAAAGAGCCTTTCCTTCACCACAGAAACTAAACATTCCAAACTGAAAAGGCGGCTGTTTTTCCAGTCACCCTTATTGTAGAAAAAAATTGACCAAATACTTCATTTCATGATAAAGAAAGTCATCTCTCAACAATAAAGTAAGATGACTTTTAAGTGCAAAAGGTGAAATAGTTAAAAACTTATGGGTGAATGGAGGTATAACTGTACCATCAGGAGATGGATCAGTAAAGAAAGTACTTCAATATAGTGTTTGGTAAATCAGATTATATCATCTTAATTGTAATACTGGTGCACACATTATAAGAAAAAGAATAACTAATCTTTAAGAAATAGTCCCTTACCACTTAGAATATGCTTCCAGTTTCTCTCTGTGATCACAGTTAAGTGCTCTACAGGATATTAGATAAAAAGGAAGAAACAGAATGCTGTGAATTCAGCAATTATAGCTGGACACAAAAAGTAATTTCACAGTTCCAATCTTAAGAGGTTTTGTACAGCTTTTTCTAAAGCAATATTAGAGTGGAAATAGCACGTACATAGTGTCATATACTGTTTAGAATCTCTTTTTCTCCATTGTCTCCTATAAGCTGCTGTTCTAATTTGTGGGGATCGTACTCTTGTATTAAAGGCTACAGATTGAGTCTTGGTGGCTTTGACTGAGGAAACTATTTTGCCAAAGTGGGTAGTGGTTTTTATGTGCCTGGAGAGAAGGTAATGAAAAGTTGCTGAATGAAAAGCTCTGGCAGCTTTCCGTGCCGACAGCATGCCATAAAACAGAAACAGCATGGACTCAGCTTCTTGGGCCAGAATGTGAAGCCTAAATAATTTTCTTCAAAATCAAGTCCTGTGACAACAACCAAGAATACCTTTATATGCTCCTGGAGGTATCATGATATGAACATTTGGCTAATTATATATGGCAAACTATATTTGAAAATACTGATGTTATAAACTAACATATTGCAGAGTGCTCCAGTATCTTGATTTTTTTTTGTCAAAGAAAGCATATGTGCACTATAGACACCAAGACAGGAAAATGAGGAAAAAAAATCAAGAGGGATAATTTACCTTATTTGTGAAAGCCTGTGTAAGAAAACTCATTTTTATAAAGTTCTTCCAAATAGTTTCCAACACATTCAGTGAGGCTGGGATTAGGTGTCCAGACATTTATGTTCTGTGATGACATTTCAACGCTACTGCATTACCCCAGAAGACAAACCATTTTCTTTAACCAGCTACAAATTTCATCATCACCTCAGAGAGACAGAGATGACATAGCAATAAAGAGCATTATGTTTCTGTACTCTGGCTATTTCCATTTGATAAAGTAGATTATTATGGTCAAATGTTTTGGAGGGAAAGTCAAAGGAGTCATGAAGACAATCTGTATTTGCCAGTCCTCTGCCAGGCCCAGAACTGAGGATAAACATACATTTCTTTATACGGTCACTCTTAAGTTCTGCACCAAGTTTATGCAAAGTGAAGGACTTAATCAACACCATCTGCCAAATACCAAAGATAAATAATATATGAATCAAAACAAATTCATTAAGTGCATATGGCCACCCTGATCAAAACATACTTTTTAATTTCTATAGTAACCACTGTAAAGACTAACCTCAGTTAGTTTTAGTCTTCTTAGAGAAAATTTCCTGTGGTAACTTCATGTCTGTCCAGTAAACTTCTTGTATCATACTAAGGAGCGGCTGTTTCACTGGGTATGTTCAATGTCATCAAACTATTGCTGTATCTTGATACAGGGACATTCAGTAACAGGTCCTTGTATGCACTTTTTTTGCAGCTGAAGTGCAGGTGCTCACATTGCCCCTGTCAAGGCACTATCCCACATCAGTCTGAAACTTGTTCCATCTAGAAACTCAAAAACAGTATTGTGCTTATACAGTGTCCTGTCTAGAAGAGGTCTTCTGAACTAATAAACAACCTGCATGTGCATGGAAGAAACCTGCAGTCAGTGACAGAGTGCAATTATCATGATCCTCTTTAGTAGTTTCAAATTAACATTCACTGAGAACTTCCTAGGAATGCTTTTTTCCAAATGAGGACTTGGCTACACAGAAAAGATGACTAATGGATGAAAAACTGCACCACCTGTACCTTTACTGAATTTGTTCCAGTTGTATGTACATTTATTACTATATTCACTAATATCTACTATATTACTGATTCATTATTATGTGACCATAATTTTTTTAAAATTCATCATCATTCACAGGGTCATTAAATAAGGTCAAATGGACACCCTTAATTTTACCATTTGCTAACATCTGAGTGCTTGATTTTGAAACATTTATGTTCCTTTAATGTATTTGCTGAAGACATACATACATATGTGCCAAATACAATGGGTAAGTTGTGGAAATTCAAAATCTGGATTCACTTGAAAGTTCTTGAAACTGTTAAAGCCCAGCACCAAAGTATCATGCTTTATGGACTGCTGGAGTAATTCCTCCCCTGACTCAAGTCTTGGAATGATTAAAAAAAATCTAGAATTTTCAAGAATTTTCTAGAATGATTATTCTTTAATGCACATTAAATGTTTTGGTGGAGCAGAAAAAATACACCAACACCTGTCTGGGGTGACTTCTGTAAATGACACACTCCTACTCAAATGATATTATCCTGCTAAGCTGTGATGCTAAAATCTATGTTTTATTCTATCCCACACGGTCACGTATGTGTCTTAATTGTAGGAAAAGGTAATACCATTCTAGTAATAGTTTTGCATACTTGGCATTTAAAATTTGCTGTTTTCAGTTGCTTATAATTTTGTCTAATGTAATCTATTTGAGTTGAAGCTTTCCACACATAGGAAAGGACAGACAGACAGATTTCTTTTTAAAGGTTTACCAAAAAGGCTTCCTGCATTTCCAGGAAAAACATCTGGTAAGAGTATAGAATTTTGCCCATGCTAAAAAATACCTTTCAGCTGAATAAACTTAAATCAACCTAGTGCCTCAATTTTGATATGGTTCTATTTTGACTATATTTGCAATATAGTTTTCAATTTCAATAGCTCACATTATTTTTTATGGTACAGATCATGTCCTGGTGATACATAGCCAGGAGAATGTTTTTATTAGGACTTCTTTCTGAATTGCTCCAGTAGCTAGAAGATACATACAAGACTGTAATCAGTAAGACCTGAAGTCATATTTTTAATAATTCAATAAATCAAAATACTAAATAATTGTGCAAGTAGCAGGACTCATCCCTTCTTTGCTCTGAATAAGTTAAGAGTCCTAAGAAAAACACCATGCAATCACAAAATTAAAGAGTCTATCAGACAGCTCTTGAGTTCAGGCATTCTCACGTTCAAACTTACTGTTCTTTTAATGTAATATATGAATATCATATGTCTCTATGTATATAAATAGATACTCATGTATACATAAGTAGAACCACAAGCAATCAGCAAATTACTGTAACACTAGCTGCGTATATATAGAACTCGCAAGCTCAGTACCACTAAATCGCTTCATAATGTGGTGGCTTCACTTTTTCCCCCCTCATTCTTTCTATCTATATACTCCATTTTTTCTTTTAGCATTCATCTACTTGCATTATAAACTCTTTGGGGCTGAGGCTATGGACAACTTTTTCTTCCAGATTATAAGCAACAGCACGCGGTCAAATATTCCTAATGTAGTACTTCTGTCTTTGCTTTGAACACATTTTGGCAGCAATGTCCTCAGTCTCTTCCCAGGCAGACATCCTTATCTACATGGATGCCACTACAGAAACAGAAATATGTGAGTAATTTTTCTTAAGATGCTCTTCAATGAAAATAAGGATGACAGAACCAGGCCGGTGTCAATCACAAAATAGTACCAGTGATGACAATTCCAGTCTTTGCAGGGCTAGCACCAGCAGACGTGAATCCTGAATTCTGGTAGATGTGTCCTTTGAGAAAATGGAATTTAATGTCAAGTCACATTCCTCTACTGGTCACATCTCCTTGCTGGGAAGCAAATCAGATGATATCTTTATCAGATGACACAGAACCAAGCTCTCTGGTTTATGAACAGCAATTGCCAAATCATCCTGCAAGAGCCTTAAAAAGAAAATTGCATGCAAAATTAGAAAATCAGTGAAAACATTAATCATGATTAAACAGGACCACATTGATTTTTGCCAGCTGGATTCAGCCACTGACTGTGATGTGAAGGTTCTTCTAGCTTGCTTAACCCAGCTGAGTGCTGGATTAATTTTTTTTATAATCAATTTCTTAGGTAATAGTGCAAATGTTTGTCAAAACTGATGATCCACCATAAAATTAAATATGGGGTGGGGAACAATAAAATTCCTAATATATTAAAAACAAAGATAAAAATACCTATATTGACTGAATCAATGGAGAAAAAAAAAAATGTTCTTTCCATGTCCTGGTCACTCACACAAAACAGAATTGCTTGGATCTGAAAAAATGCTCCACCACCCATCCTTCCTCAACACAAAATTTTACATCACTGTTAAAGGCAGTTGCAAAGAAATACATATTTATGGAGTCTTGAAATACTTCTAAGTATATTCATTATGTTCATTGTGACATTACTATGAAGGACACTATATAAATGGAAGCTGTGCTTGTAACTGATCGCTTCAGATAAACAAATATCTTGAAGGACTAACCCAGCACACAAAGGAAGTTGCCTTGCTTTGTTTATAGGAGATTAGCTCTCTCCAGCTGACACAATACATGGTAGATAAAGTGATGAAAGGAAATACTTCCTCATGTGGTGTGAAATCAGATCGCAATGCACTTCCAGAAGAGATCATGTGAGCAAACTTTTTGGGGCAAGAACTTTGTTTCCTTGTCTATGTAGCACCTAGCACATAACTGTGATTTGCATCTCACAACATACATCTACATATTAATAAATGGGTTACCAAATGAGGCAGAACAGCAAATTGTAATGCATTTAAAAATAAATAATCGAATATTCCGCCCACAGATCTGCAAAGGCAGTGCTGCATCTATCCATCAGTTAAATATTCAAACCCTACCAAAAGGGAGGAGTGAAATAATGTTTATCTCTAAAAGGTTATTTTACAGTTTGATGTAAAAGATCTGCTGATACACTGTGCCTCACAGAAGGGCTCGGTTAATACATTGTTTGCCTTCTAACACTAACTGCCAATACACAGCCAGGACAGCTGACCTTAACTGACGGAAGGGATATTCCATGCCACATGACATCTTGCTCAGCAATAAAAGCTGGGGAAAAGGAGGGGTGGGGGGGACATTTGTGGTTACAAAGTTTGCCTTCCAAAGCAATCACTGCACCTACGGAGGTCCTGCTTCCCAGGAAGAGGCTGGACATTGCCTGCTGATGGAAAGTAGTGAATCAATTCCCTCTTTTACTTTGCCTACATGCGTGGGCTTCGCTTTTCTTATTAAATTGCCTTTATCTCAACCCTCAAGCTTGTCCATCTTATTTTCTCCCCTTGTCCTGTTGAGGAGGTGGGGGAGAGAGCAACTGGGTGGACATCTGGCAGACGGGCAAGGTCAACCCACCATAGCAGGGAATATCTGCAGTATAATTCGGAGATTTTGTCAGCTTATCGCCATCCTGGAAATGGTTTTGTGTTTCCTAGTACTCCTCCTGGACATCCAACTTGTACTGCAGTTATTCCTCTTTGAAAGTTGGTCTGGATAGACTCACCTATTTAGTGCTCATACAGTTACTGCCTAGTAATCAAAAATTTGACTCACATCAGAAAACAGTAGCAGGTAATGATGCAATTTATGTATGTCTATAGGCAGAGCTTTCATCATAAAAAAGCCCCCCTTCCCCTTTTTAGGGCATTAAGAGACACAGACAGATGAATCAGTGGAGAAAAGAAAAGATGAAGCATGGAAAATCTGAAGATTTGATGTTTAGTATAATCAGTCTCCAGCTGGATGCACAGTTAATATCAAAACATAATACTAAGACTCCACTTAACTGCTACCTATATTAGCAAAAATATCAACTCCCTGTGAGGTGATTCTCTCCAAAACCAGTATTATGTATAAAAAGATAGCAGAGAGACAAAAAAGTAAAATACCTGCATGAAGTCATGAACAGAACTGGTAGAAACATCTTATAACTGGGACCCTAAACCACTTGCTTTAATTGGGGAGCCACCTGAGGCCACTAAGACTTTCTGGATGGAGGTGGAGTAATTTTTCAAAGCATACATTTTGTTAGTAAAAAGCAGAACCTCTCCTAAAACCTGAGGTTAAAGACCAAAGGATATACAGCAACTGTGTTTCTTTTTTTGGAGTTGAATTTCAGCATAATTCCTACTGTCTGTCAAGGTCCCCAATGCCAGCACTTAGACCACAATTTGCACCTTGTTGGCAGTCTCAACAGCTAAAGCAATGATTTAATAAGTGTGATTCCTGACTTCTTCTGTCACCCCTAGAAGTCCATTGATCCAGGACAGAATGGACTCCTGCTGACAGAGCTGCATGGGGATTATATTTCTTATACTGTTTCTGCTGTGAATAAGAGTAGTTCAGCTCCTCTAAGTCCTGTTGGTACGTTTCAAGATTACTATATTGTTTTTCAGAAAAAACTGTCAAACTCTTCTGCCTTATGGGACTGAAGGCTAAATTACAGTTTTGTGGGCTAAACTAATCTATGCAATTTTACTGGCATACAAAACCCCCCCAGTTTACCAAGGTACTAAGAGCTCTGCTAAATTTTAGAAAATGTCACATGTGCTGTGAAGCTCTTTAATGAACAGGCCTGTATTTCAGGTGTGCTGCTTTCTCATTCTCACGTTTTCCACTTTTAATTATTTGGTGCTTCTATGCCTGTAACAAGTCTCCCTCTGGGAAGTTTAGTCTCATAAACAGGATATTTAGCTGTTATGTGGTATATTGTCTTTCTATTTGGAACAAATTCTGTTTAGGGATCTTCAGCACTTTTGAAAAATTGTGTTAAGATGTATTACTTTTTTTTTTTTTTTGGTAGTAAACTGCAGGTTTATCCTGGCAAGTAATGATTTAGTTACCTTACACATTGAGCGATATATAGGCTTGCTAAAAGCTGCTGTTGAACCTTAAAGGCTACTCTTTTCACATGAAAATAATGTTCAGAGAGGATATCTGAACTTCTGTTTACATTTTTAGATAAAGTTCAAAATAGTAAAAATAATGACATTTATGTTCTAGTTACTATGAAACAGCTTCACTTATAAGGATTATTTCTCATATTTCCTCCTTCTTTGCAGGAGCTGTAAAGTTACAGCTATGCAATGCTTTAGTTAGTTCTGCAACATTTGTGAAGCTGTCAACAGTAAATAAAGTATGTTTGTTGATTTTTTTTCTTTTTTCCAAGCTAAAGATATGGCTGACACTAAATGTTAAAAACAACACCTCCTGCTTTAACAAAGAGTAAAAAAAATCATACTTTTTGAGAAGTATAAAATACTATTATTAGCACTGTACTTTCTCAGGGCTTGAGGTGCCTCCTGAACTAATAAAACCAATTTGCTAGAAGAAAGACATCTCTGACTGAGCTACTGCACAGTGTATAAACCAATAAAACATTTCTTGTTGTTTCCTTCCAAACAAAAGTGGGTGTATTCAGTGTTCACTCTGGATGCAGTAACCTCAAATGTATCATTGCCACCAAAAAAAAGGTAAACAGTTGAAGAATGGGAGGAAAAGAAATCTACCACTGTAGTGGATCAGTCTCACCAGATTAAAATTTGCATTAAAAGGTTGCTATGAAAGGAAAGGGCATGACTTTCAGGTTTAACAGTAGTAGCAGTTCTGAACTCAGCACAGATGAAGGTACCCGCAGCTGGTACAACTGAACAAGGAATTCTGCCCATAGATAGTATCCAATATTAATATTAAAAATAAATTCCTTCATTAAGACCCAACAAACATTTGCTTATGACCAGATTAACTCAAGAGGTTATTTCATTTTAGAAACATTTCTAAAAAGGTACAAAATATGACAGTAAACCATTAGGAATTAATAAACCTCCACACCCTTTTGAATCAGCAGATAAAGTACAAAAGTGAGTAATGGGCTTTTCTTGACAGGAAAATGCCAAAACAGTCCATAAAGATCAACAACACTGAAAAGAACCCAGCAGTGAAACATCTTTCTGAAATGTTTTCAAGTATTATTCACCTGGCTTTTTAGAGAAAGAGA
The DNA here is from genome assembly GCF_000690535.1 of Cariama cristata. Taxonomy (NCBI): domain Eukaryota; kingdom Metazoa; phylum Chordata; class Aves; order Cariamiformes; family Cariamidae; genus Cariama; species Cariama cristata. The sequence goes on from NW_009605279.1 coordinate 96,151, forward strand.
CTGGAAAACAGAGAAGAGACTTTTATTGTTAGCATAACTGAAATCTTAAGAGTCTAATAATTATTAGTTACCAAAAAAGAGTGATAGTAACGCAGTTGAAGTTGTTGTACACCTCTCCTGCTGTTACACCCACTCTTCCACTGCTCCTCTGGATCCCCTGATCAGTTTCCTTCTAGGTTAGGAGTATGAGGGGGTGACAACAGTGACTTGTGAGCATTTGGAGTCCTTGGCCAGGAAAAGTACGATGCTCATGTTTATGATTTCTTCTTCCTCCCCTAGGATCCACTTGAGATCATTTTTATCTTTGCTAACATGCTTTTCTACCTTTCTCTTTCCTCACTGGTCTGCAGCTCCAATTCTACACCTGAATTTACTATGTATGTTAACATTTAGATATGTCAGATACTATTTCTTTGTTACTCCAAAACCCAATTTTGTTCAACTCCAGGCCTGCATTTCTTTAACTGACCACGGGTAAACTGTTTATAGCCATAAGGTCTCCAGTGCCAAGCCTGCACCCTTTCCCTTATCACCCTATGCCAATACTCTTCTATGGCACTTCCTAGGTCTTCACTTCTCCAGGGCCTCAGCTACCCTACCAGGCCTGTATACCTCTACACTACAACATCGTGGTTAGGGCGCCAAAGACATTTTACATAGAATAACAGCGGGTTGTAACCCATAAACAAACGTTAGCCAGAGACACCTGGTCCACCGGCAAAATAGCTGCTACAGCTGAACAAAGTAAAACACAGGCGCAGGCAGGTCAGGCACAGCCAGGAGGACAAGCCTCGGTTCTGAGGCCTTGCAAACTCGGTGCAAACCTCCCAGCGCACTGCCAGCCGTGG